>NW_026868839.1:0-209144 GCF_020745735.1 Hemiscyllium ocellatum
TTCTCTCACTGAGCTTCACTCACTGTTCATGCTGCCATCATCCCAGGGATTAGTCTGGTGAGACTTGAGAGAAAGTCTATCCACAGTACCCCAAATACTGCCTCAGCACACTCAGGGATGATCACAATTATCCTTTTCTCTCACTTCGACATCTCTGTTTCCTTCCTGTGTTATGAAACGCCATTATTTCTCTATGCACTACGACTGACATGGAATTTATAAGTTCCTTATATCTGTACGTCAGCATCAATAAAGCCAACATCAGAGTTGCCTATGGAGATGTGCATCACACTCGGGGAGAACTTCAATGAGACCAAATACACCTAAAAGATGTAATGATCACCTACGTGAATGGAAATGAGATGTACAAACACGGGAAACAGGTAGAGGAAGGGATCTATCTTGACTTTTGTTCTTCTCTCACAGGATGTATGCAGCGCTGGTCAGGGCAGCATGTTACGCCAATCTTAAACTGAGTGGCTGGTTCAGTTGTTCCACAGGACAGTAAAGTGTAAAACACATTGCTGGGTGTTTGTAGCGTTACAATACAGGATAAATTCTCCTGCTTAATTAAAACCAGCAACAAGAAAAGATTTATCCAATGCAGTAATGTGTGATAATTCTATAGTCTAAGAACTATTTAAAGCAAAAATTAACAACTTTATTTCTTAAAGTGTTACAGAGAATAATAATCGAACGAATATTTACAACTTCTTCCTCTAACCTATCTTTGACCTTCCCCTCCACAATACGAGTCCGATAAGACTCCTAATTAAGATTTACAAAATAAAACTTCTTATCACAAAACCAGGAAGCTTTCGGTTCTTCTCCATATTCCTGTCTTCTTTTCTTCTGGGGGATTCAGCTTCACTAGTTACTAATCAATAAATAAACTTTTAAGAGAGCTATTTTTCAGGCAGTCTTTGCATGCTGGTAGCTTGGCAGCTCTGCTCTCAACTGTTCAATTTTCCACGGTCTTGTACCTCCAAACTATTGGATTGTGTCATTGGCTTTTAAGATTACCAATATATTACATTCAAACTTGATTGGAGGTGGGTCATTTGGGGTATAATTTAAACTGTTTGGCTGAATTTGTTTTTGTATCAAGAAAATGAGCTAATCGAGTTGTTCGACCAAATGTTAAGGTATATCTACTTTTCAGAAGACTTGGTGCTGTCAGGTAGTTTAAACGTGCAGTACACCCACATGTTAATCAATGAAGTGACACGGAAACCTGACTAGGGAAGGTTGACACATTGAGTTACCTAAAGGACTTCAGGCAAGCAGATGGGTTTTATCACAAATAATAATGTTTGCTTTTAAATTCCACCACTTTCCTTCATGAGATACCAACAGTCTATTATTCTGTGGCTCTAGATTATGAGTCAATGGCTTGACCACCATAAACTGTCTTCCTGCACGTGCAGAGAACACGTCAAACATCCTCAAGAGCAATTATTTAGTGATGGACATGTGATTAGAAAGCACTTGAAACTGTTACATCCATATTGAACAAAGGCAAAAAGCATGGTTCATTCAGAACTTGCACTGAGACTGCAGACGAGATTGAGATTTCATGATGGTGGTTATGGACAGGCTTGGTTGATGGGGAGGACATGGATATGTAAATCTGTGAAGGACAAAATGGATTATGGAGTTTGAGAACATTCTGTGTCCTTCTCGCATATCAATGAGTAATTTATAAATAGTAGTTTGATAGTTATATTTTATAAGGAAATGATTTTTTTTGTTTGGAACTGAAGACATTGACTTGCACTTTCCAAAATTTATATATCATGAGCAGAAATTCAGTTCAACCCGGTTTAGTAGACAAATATAATGACTTACCAGGAACACCAACTATTGCAAGGATGGGATAGTAAACACCTTGAATAATCCAAAGGATATCCTGGATCCGTGATGCTAATGATATCCAAGGCCGAGAAAGCCAGTAAAGACCCCAAGATAAACTCCTGTCCATTGTTGGGAGATTCCAGTCTAATGTTCTCTGATTCGGATCCATTGTTGGAACATTCCAGTCTAAAGTTATCAGATTCTAATCCACAGTTGGAACATTCCAGTCTAATGTTCTCAGATTCTGATCTCTCCTCCCTCTCTCTCTCGAGCTGCTGATCCCTGTTAGTGCTGTCAGTGATGTTCCTACTCACACTGTGGGATAGCACATTGAACAGAGCCCATTTATCTTTCAATGACGGAAACTCTTCACGCCATAATTAGGATCCACGGAGATTGTTATTAATCACAGTCACTGAACAAATAGCTCCAGCTAACCCCTTTAACCCCTTTGAATTCAATATTAATTTTATTAAAATTCAAAAGAACATTTAAAGTTTAGACATTTGGCATGCGATATGTGTGTGGGGGTGAACAGGAATAAATATTTGAGATGGTAGATTGAATGTATGTAATCATTCAATTTGCCTTAGGTATGGCAGTAATGCCAAAGGATTGTCAGAACATAAACAAGTTTCTCTGTTTATAAATCGAAACATACAGTCTGTAACTACAGATCAGTGATGTGATTATAATGTCAGTAAAACATGTAGAGAACTTTTCTAGTCCATAATCTGCCAGAAAATTGCCTATGACAACATGAGTGATAACAGACAAATGGCATGGATAAATTAACAGAGAATATGATGTGACACACAATTCAGATGGTTATTCAAGGATCAGAGACGGCAGGTGAGGGTCATGCTGTTAATGTTATCGATGTCAATCAACTGCATTGAAGTAAATTTCACTGGATTTTAATTGTAGTGTGATTATGATATTGGGGCATGGCTGCTGAGACTGGATAGAGGGAACATGATATTTCCCAGCCATCTGTATTGGAATTTTATTCTTTATAAATCATATGGTGATCAAATTCCAGGATACATCTCCAATGAGGAATGAGGAGACCCAATATTAACCATGCAACCAGAAGACATTGAAACAGAAATTTGGCCATTAGGCCCATTGAGCCTGCTCCGCCATTCCATGACGGCTGTTAAGCTTCTCTACCCCATTCTCCCACTTTCTACCTGTAACCCTTGATCCCCTTTATCGTCAAGAACCTATCTGTCTCACTCCTAAATATACTCAATGAACTGGACTCGACAGCCCTCTGTGGCAGTGAATTCCATCGTTTCACCGCCCTCTGGCTGAAGAAGTTTCTCCTTATCATTTTTTGAAAAGGTCTTCTCTTTACACTGTCCCCCCAGGTACTAGTCTCTCCTACCATTGGATATATCTTCCCAAAATCCCCTCTTTCCAAGGTCATTTAGTATTCAGTAAATTTCAGTTGACCTCCTAACATTCTTCTGAACTCTACCAAATACAGACCCAGAGCTCTCAAATATTTTTTATATGTTAAGCTTTTATTTCCTGGCACCATGCGCTGGAATCTCTTCCGAAAACGCTCCAGGACCAGTGAATCCTTCCTGAGATATGGGACCCAAAACTGCGCACAATAATCCGAATGTGGCATGACCAAAGCCTTGTAGAGCCTTAGGAGTACATCCCTGCTTTTATATCCAAGCGCTCTTGAAATAAATACCATCATTGCATTTGCCTTCTTAACTACTGACAAACTGCAAGTTTACCTTTCAAGACTTCTGGACTGGAACCCCCTAGTCTTTTTGCACTTCAGATTTCTGAATTGGCTTGCTATTTAGAAAATACTCCAAGTCTCTATTCATCCTGGCAAAATGCGTTCCCACACTCTCCCACGTTGTACTCCATCTCCCACTTGTTTGCTCACTCTCCAAACCTGTGAAAGTCCTTCAGCAGGTGAAAGTGAGGACCGCAGATGCTGGAGATCAGAGTCAAAAAGTGTTGTCATAGAAAAGCACAGCCCGTCTAGCAGCATCAGAGGAGCAGGAGATTCGACGTTTCAGGCATAAAGCCTTCATCAGGAATGTGGGGTGGGCGGAAGTGGGCAGAGAAATAAATGGGAGCGGCTGGCGCTGGGAGGAAGGTAGCTTGGAAGGTGACAGCTCAATGAAGGTAGGTGGTGACAGTGATTGGTCAGACTGAAAGGAGGAGTGGGTAGATGGGAAGGAAGATGGACAATTAAGACAGTTCAAGAAGGCGGTCCTCAGTTGGAGGGTTTGATCTCGAATAAAGTGGAGGGAGGGGAGATGAAGAAACTGGTGAAATTGTCCTTGATACTGTGTGTTTGCAGGGTCACAAGGCAGAAGATGATGCGTTCTTCCTTCAGACGTCAGGTGGCAAGAATCTGGCAGTGAAGGAGGCCAAAAACTTGTAAGACCTTGGCAGAGTGGGAGGGGGAGTTGAAGTATTCTGCCACAGGGCAGTGGGGTTGTTGGATTTGGGTGTCCGAGAGTGTTCCCTGAACCGTTCTGCAAGTTGACGTCCTGTCTCGCCAATGTAGTGGAGACCAGGAGAAATGGACAGATTAGATGAGGTGTTTGGATGCACAGGATGTTCTCTGCCTGATGTGGAAGGATCCATTGGGGTCATGGGTGAACGTGGGGTGGGAGGTGTTGGCACAGCTTTCATACATTTTGCAATGGCAAGGGAAAGTGCGGGGAGTGGAAGTTGGATTGTTGGGGCCGCGTGGACCTAACGAGAGAGAGATTGTGAGGGAATGGTCTCAGCAGTTTGATGATAGGAATGGGAGGAAGTATATCTCTGGTGGTGTGTTCTGACTGTTGGCGGAAGAAATGGCGGAGAATGATACGTAGTATCCTGAGGTTGGTGGGATGGAAGGCGAGCACCAGAGAGGTTCTAACTTGTTGCAGTTGGAAGGGTGTAGTTCAGGGGCAGAGGTGTGCGAAGTTGAGGAAATGTGCTAGAGCACCTTCCTGCAGCCGAACCTCCACTTCAATGGACCCTGTCCCTTTATCTATCTTTGCACTGTTTGAAAGCTTAGCCAGAATGCCGTCAGTTCCTTCATATAGATAATGAATGCACAAAGTGAAAAGTTGTTGTCCCACCACTGATTCTTGTGAAACACCACTTGTCACTGGCTGCAATCCTGAGAAGAACCCTTTGATCCCCACTCTCTGCTTTCTGTTAGACAGCCAAACTTCTATCCATGCTAGCACCTTACCTCTAAAACCATGGACCCATATCTTTCGCAACAGCCTCATGCATGGCACCTTGTCAAGGGATTCTTGAGGTGCAGATATCCATCAGTTCTCTTTGATCCAATCTGCTCATTACTCCCTCACAGTACCCTAGTCGGTTTGTCAGGCATGACCTCCCCTTGATGAAACATGCTGACTCTGTCCTATTTTACCAAAGACCCCCAAGTATTCAGAAATCACTTTCTTCACGATGGATTCCATGATGTTACCCATATACAAGGTTAGGCTAATCAGTCTACAGTTTTACATCTTCTGCCTAACACCCTTATTAAACGGGGTGTCATGTTAGCAAATATACAGCCACTTGGCCTTTTCGAGGTTTTAGTCATTCCTGAAAGATTACCACTTCCACTTGCACGAACTCTTCAACTATCTCGCTTACAAGGTTGTGGTGTAGTCCAACTGATCCAGGTGAGTTATCCACATTCAGGCTATTCCGTTTTCTAACATGTTCTTCTTGGTGATGGCCACCGTATTCAGGACTGCCCTCTCACTCTCTTCAGTTCTGGGAAATTTCTCGTGTCTTCCACCGTGAAGACTGATGCACATTTCCTCAGCTATTTCTTTCTTTCCCACTACTGTATCTCCAGTATCATTTTCCAGTGGTCCATATTCACTTTTCCTCTCTTTTGCACTATATATATCTAAAGAATCTCTTACAGTTCCCTTTGTATTAGTGGTTAAGTTAGCCCCATATTTTACCTTCTCCCTCCTTATTTATTTTTATTGCCTTCTGTTGGCCCCCATTCTCCCGCTTCCTCTGCCATTCACCGCTCTTTTGCTTATATGCAATCCCTGACTTCCCTTGTCAGCACTGGTTGCCTCATCCTTCCTGTACCATGTCTCTATTACTCAGCACGAATCTCTGCAGTGTCTCCTGAATTAACCTTGGAATCTCCTGCCATTGCTGTTCCCCTGTCTTTCCTGCTAGACCCCTGTCCCGGTCAATTATACCCAGCTTCTCCCTTGTGCCTCTCCAGTTGCCTTTATTCAGCTGAAATACTGTTAACTCTGATTCTTTCTTCTCTCTCATATTGCAGAATAAATTCAACCATGTTCTGATCACTGCTTCTGAAGGTTTCCTTCATCTTAAACTCCCTTATCTAGCCTTATCATTAAATCCAGTGTCATCTGTTCCCGAGTGGGCTCCACCACATGTTACTCCAAAAAGCCATCCTGTAGACATTTTGTCAAATTCGTTTTCTTGCGATTCACTACCAACCTGGTTTCTAATTCCACTTGCATATTGAAATCCCCTATGATCACTATAACTTTGCCTTTCCTACAGATCTTTACTATCTCCTGGTGTATCTTGTACCCCTGCTCCTGACTACTCTTTGGAGGCCTGTGCAAGTCTCCAACTGTGATTCTCTTTCCTTTGTGGTTCCTCAATTCTACCCACGCAAATTCTACACCATCTGACCTTCTTTATTTCTTACTATTGATTTAATTTCATTTCTTATTAAAAATGGAAATCCACTCCCTCTGACATCTACCTTTTCGACGGAATATATGTCCTTGAATATCCTGACCCCTTGCAGCCACTTCTCTGTGATGCCCATCACGTCATACCTACCAATTTCAATCTGTACCACAAGCTCATTTACTCTATTCCTTATACTGCGTGCATTCAGATATAACCCCTTCAATCCTGTATTAACGGTTCCTCTTCTCATTGTCATTTGTTTGTCCAGTTTGCTTGAAGTTTGATTGCTTACACTTTCCATACACTGTCCTATTTGCATCTGTGCTGGAGATTTTAATAATCTGTCCTGAGCTCTGTACTCTTACCTCCTCTATGCTAATTAAACCCTACAACTGCACCCCCACCCCGCACTCACACACACTCCTAATCAGTTTAAAGATCTGTCTACAGCCTTAGTTAGGAATCACCCCGACTCTGGCCGCAGCACGGTTCAGACGAAAACTGTCCCATCGGAACAGGTCCTTTCTTCCCAGTAATAAAATGTGTTTATTCAACACAAAATACAGGGACGAAAAACAAGCATTTCTGTACATACAAAAACATGAAAACTACGAAGAGACAAGTTTGTTAAAATACATTTACGATGTGGAGCTATATGAATTGAAATGTGAATTCCAAAACCATGGACGAGGTGTTCAAACTTTATCGGTCATTATTTGACCCACAGCTGAGATGTTGATTTCCCTCCTGTCAGTGATCCCCCTCACTGAGATTCTCTCGCCCTGTCTCTCACACACTGTCTAGAGGGACGACAAGTTCCTGTTGGCCCAGAATATTTAAATTAATTCACCTTCTCCCTGGAACCAATCTATTGTTCTTTTGGATCCTGCTCAGCCGTCAGCATCCCGGCTCTGTGATATTATTGGTGATAAATGATCTGGGATGATAGCATTGTGCTCACTGGGCACGGCACCAGACAAAGGGCTTGCAGTCTGTGGGAGTTTCTAAATATAATTTCTGTGTATTTCTCCTCATGCTGTCTTCTGATCTAACTTCACCCTCATCTGATACCTCTTGTTCTCACTCACTCTGTCACTCCGTTTTCTCTCCATTCCTTTTATCTCTCTTCACTCCCTTTTTGCCTGTTATTTTTTCTCTCTCACGCACACGCACACAGACACACACACTCTGTTCTCTCCGTTTTCAAGTTGTGATGTTGGAGAGCTCGTCGGTGTACAATAGTCTAAATGGCCTCCTTCAGTGCTCTATTAATTTTGATGCTCTCTGACCCACAATAAAGACTTTAGGTGCCTGGGGAGACAAGCTGGTCCTGCGAAGGAAACAGTGCAAAATCATCCTTTATCTGTTCCTGTTGTCTGATATGCAGCGGCCTTGAAATATCTGTTCAAACAAAATAGATTGAAATTCGAGCAGTCGGGACGACGTTCACCAGAGGATTTTGCTGTCAGGACTTTATAAGCAGTTCCCACATACAAAATGTGGATTTGCATGAAAGCAACTCTTCCCTGTTGTGGTTCTATGCGCCGAGCTGGGAATTTGTGTTGCAGACGCTTCGTCGCCTGTCTAGGTGACATCCTCAGTGCTTGGGAGCCTCCTGTGAAGCGCTTCTATGATTTATAGTGATTTGTATCTGCCGCTTCCGGTTGTCAGTTCCAGCTGTCTACTGCAGTGGCTGGTAAATTGTGTCCAGGTCAATGTGCTTATTGATTGAATCTGTGGATGAGTGTCATGCTTACAGGAGTTCCCTGGATGTTCTCTGTTTGGCTTGTCCTATAATAGTAGTGTTGTCCCAGTCGAACACATGTTGTTTGTCATCTCAGTGTGTGGCTACTAAGGATAGCTGGTCATGTCGTTTCCTGGCTAGTTGGTGTTCATGGATGCGGATCTTCTGTCTTCCTGTTTGTCCTATGTAGTGTTTTGTGGAGTCCTTGCATGGAATTTTGTACACTACATTGGTTTTGCTCATGCTGGATATCGGGTCCTTCGTCCTGGTGAGTTGTTGTCTGAGAGTGGCTGTTGGTTCATGTGCTGTTATGAGTCCTAGTGGTCGCAGTATTCTGGCTGTCAGTTCAGAAGTATTCTTGATGTATGGTAGTCCTTTAGGTTGCGGCATGTCCTCATTTCGTTGTCTTTCCTTTTGGCATCTGTTGATGAAATTGTGGGGGTATCCGTTTTTGGCGAATACATTGTATAGGTGTTCTTCTTCCTCTTTTTGCAGTTCTGGTGTACTGCAGTGTGTTGTGGCCTTTTTGAACAGTGTCTTGATGCAAATTCTTTTGTGTGTGTTGGCGTGGTTGCTTTCGTCATTTAGGACTTGGTCTGTGTGTGTGGCTTTCCTGTATACCTTTGTGGTGAATTCTCCGTTCGGTGTTCTCTGTACCATCACGACTAGGACTGGGCATTGGTTGTCCTTTTCTTCCTCTCTAGTGAATCGGATTCCTGTGTGTGTGGCGTTGATGAACTGGTGTGTTCTTAATGATTACAAAGTTGTCATCCACATATCTGACCCAGAGTTTGGATTGAATTTGCGGTAAGACTGTTTGTTCTAATCTTTGCACTATCACTTCTGCTATGATTCCAGAGATGGATGAGCAAATTGGTGTGCCGTTGATTTGTTCATATATTTGGTTGTTGAATGTGAATTGTGTTGTGAGGCACAGGTCCAGTAGTTTGAGTATGCCGTCTTTGTTGATAGGTTCCCCGTCTTGTTGTCTGTTCTGAATGTCCAGCAGGTTGGCTGTTGTTTCTCTGGCTCGGGTTTTGTTGATAGAGGTGAACAGTGCCGTTACGTCGAATGAGACCATAGTTTCTTCCTTGTCTATGTGTATATCTCTGATGATGTCCAAGAATTCCGGTATTGACTGTGTAGAGTGTCTGGATCCGCTGATCTGGTGTCTCAGTTTCAGCTGTAGTTCTTTAGCCAGTTTGTGTGATGGTCTCCCTGGTAGTGATACTATGGGTCTCAGTGGGATGTCTGGTTTGTGCACTTTAGGTAGTCCATAGAATCTAGCGGTGTTGTTGCTTTCAGATTTCATTCTCTTTCGATAAAGCCTGGTTATCTGTCAGTTTTTTTGTAGGTTCCTCAGTGTGTTGTTTATCCTCTTGGTGAGCTGTGGGGTGGGGTATAACTCCCTCTTTTGGTAGGTGTTGGTATCTGCACATAGCTGTTGCGCTTTTTGGATGTACTCTGCTTTGTCCAGAATGACGGCCATTCTGCCTTTATCTGCTGGTAGTATGATTATGTTCTTATAGTTTCTTAGTGCTTTTAGTGCTTCCCTCTCCTTGTTGTTGAGGTTATGTGTTTGTCTTTTCCTTGTTATCAGGGGTACGATACTTTGTCTCACTGTTTGTTGTGTCTCTTCTGTCAGTCCATTGTTTCTGAGTGTCCATTCTAGTGGTACTAGGAAGTCTGCTGCCTTGGTGTCCCTGTGGTTGTAATTGAGACCCTTGGCCAGTCTTGTTCTTTCCATGTCTGTGAGCTGTCTGTGGGAGAGATTTCTAACCCAAGAGTGGTTTGTGGTGTCCTCTCTGTTGTGTGTTAGTTTGGCCTTTTTTTTTCTTTTAGTGCCGTCTTTTTTTGCGTTGTGTGGTTCTGTTCTGCCTTATGGTGACGGCCTGTTCTATGGTCCGGGTCCATTCCTGAATGGTGGTTTTTAAAATTAACGATTTTTGGAGCTCAATTTCTTGTCTATACTTGTGTAGTCTGTTGTGTGCGTCCGAGAATACATACCGGATTATCAACGCCACACTCACAGGATTCCGATTCACGAGAGAGGAAGAAAAGGACAACCAACTCCCATTCTTAGATGTGATGGTACAGAGAACACCGAAAGTAGAATTCACCACAAAGGTATACAGGAAAGCCACACACACAGACCAAGCCCTAAACTACGAAAGCAACCACCCCAATACACACAAAAGAAGTTGCATCAAGACCCTGTTGAAACGGCCACAAAACACTGCTGTACACCAGAATTGCAAAAAGAGGAAGATGAACACATATACAATGTATTCGCCAAAAACAGATAACCCCGCAATTTCCTCAACAGATGCCTAAGGGAAATACAACGGAATGAGGACATGCCACAACCCAAAGGACTAGCCACACGACCATACATCAAAAACATTTCTGAACTGACAGCCTGACTATTGCGACCACTAGGACTCATGACAGCACACAAAACACAGCCCCTCTGAGACAACTCACCAGGACGAAGGACCCGACACCCAGCATGAGCAAAACCAATGTAGTGTACAAAATCCCATGCAAGGACTGCACAAAACACCACATAGGAGAAACAGGAAGACAGCTAACGGTTTCTATCCATGAATACCACCTAGCCACAAAACGACATGACCAGCAATTCATAGTAGCCAAACACTCAGATGAAAAGCAACATGAGTTCAACAGGGGCAGCACTACTATTATAGGACAAGCCAAACAGAGAACAGCCAGGGAATTCCTAGAGGCATGGCACTCATCCACAGATTCAATCAATAAGCACATCGACCTGGACCCAATATACTGACCACCGCAGCAAGAACTGACAACTGGAAGCTGCAGATACAAGTCACTATAAATGTCGGAGGAAACATCACAGAAGCGCATCACAGGAGGCTCCCAAGCACTGAGGATGTCACCTAGACAGGGGACGAAACGTTTGCAACACAATGTCCCAGCTCGGCGAACAGAACCACAACACCAAGACAATACAGCAGGTGGGTGAGCCTGGTAGCTCTGGTTGAGGGGAAGCATTGCTGAGGGCAGGGTAAGGCAAGGCAATAATTCTGTGAGCATTCAAGTCAGTTCAAACTGAGTGCATACAAACACCGAGGGAGCAGCCCAGAGTGACAGTCTATGAGCTTGGTGTGTGTCTTTGAGCACCGTGTCTTTGCAGCAGTATTGAGGGTGTAGAAACACGGAGTGAGCAGACCAGAGGGACATCTATGAGCTTGGTGTGTGTCCCTGAACACAGTGTCCTTGCAGCAGTATTGAGGGTGTAGCAACTCGGAGTGAGAAGCCCAGAGGGACAGTACATGAGCTGGGTGTGTGTCCCTGAGCACGGTGTCCTTGCAGCAGCATTGCACTGAGAGTTTTCTGTGCACCCTGAGCTGCAGCATTGAAGTACAAAAGTGTTCTGTCAATGGGTTGGAGATGTGCTGGGATGGCATGATGAGGCTGGCATGTGACAGATGTCAGCATAGGTGGGTGTGGAGTACATGCAGCTTCTCTCTGTGCAGTGTTCCCCCAAGACGCGAGTGCACAAGATAGAAGGCTGCAGGAGCGAGGGGCGAGATGTAGTCACCAGTTCCCAGCTCTGACTTTTACGTCCCATTCTCCAAATTGAGTTTCCCTGCTATGGGAGGGAGGGTATGAAGCTGCAAGTTGATGAGGAGAGAGTCACTGAATGTGGCTGTTGATCATCAGTCATCATTCAGTCAACATCTTGCAACTCTTGCACTCAAATCTTGTTTTAAAGAACAGTCCAGCACAGGAACAGACCCTTCATCCCAGCAAGCCGCACTGACACATGATGCCGTTCTAAAGTTAATACGAAAGTTTTTGCTCAGACACCCTCTACGTCATTCTGTTCCCTGCTCACTCATATTTGTGCCAAGATCCCTCTTAAACCTTGCTCTATTGGCTCCTTCTCCTATATCAGTGCATTCCAGGCACTTGCACGTTCTGTCCAGAAAAACAAAAAAAATCTTGCCGATCATATCTCGTGAACTTTCTCCCTTTTACCTAAAACCTACGGTCATGAGTATTTCGACTTTGGAAAAAAAAGCTTCTAACTGTCCATCTATCTATGCCTCTGATAATTTTGTAAATATCTATCGGGTCGCCCCATCGCCAGTGATGCCCAGGTGCATACAAACCATGTTTGTTCAATTTCTCCTTCTGGCTAATACCCTCCAAACAAGGCAACATCCTGGTAAAACATTTCCATACCCTCTCTAACACTTCCACGTCATTCTGCCGATGTGGCAACCAGTCATGTACACAATATTCTAAATGTGCCCGAACTAAGTTTCTCTACAGCTGCAATATGACCCGCTAATATTCACACTGCATGCTCTGATGCATGTCTGCAAGTTTGCCATCAGTTTTCTTGGTCACCCTATCCACCCGTGTCGCCACGTTCGGATGTCGATGCGGCCAGTAGTTTTTCCATCCACTTTATACTTATCTCCTATATTAGACCTTCTAAAACGCATCACGTCGCAACTGTCCAGATAAAGTTACATCTGCGTTTTCTCTGTCCAAGTCTGCAGCTGACCTACATCCTGCTGTATTCTCTGGCAATCATCCTCACAATCTGCAACTCTGCCAATCTATTTACAGATCTCCAGTCACAAAAACACTGTTCCACCACTACTCTGTCTTCTATGACCAAGCAGGTCACTATCCATCTTAGTAACTGACCGCTGATCCCATTTCACTTCACCTTCTGTATGAGCCTGCCATAAGGAACCATATCAAAGGCCTTCCTAAGGTCCAAACGGCCAACGCCCAACCTCATGCCCTCATCAATCAATTTTGTCTCCTCCTCAAAACAATCAATCAAGTTTGTGAGACAAGATATTCCCCACACAACTGTGTTTCCTGTTGCTATTAAGTCCATATTAGAATGCTGTTGGAGCTGTACACATTCAGACAAGTGATTATTCCATCATATTCCTGACTTGAACCTTGGAGGTTAGATTAGATTCCCTACGGTGTGGAAACAGGTCCTTCAGCCCAAAAAGTCCACACCAATCCTCAGAAGAGTAACCCAACCAGACCCATTGCCCTGCCCTGTACTTAACCCTGACTAATTCACCGAACACTATGGGCAATTTAGTGTGGCAAATTCACCAGACCTGCGCATCTTTGGACTGTGGGAGGAAACCAGAGCACCCGGAGGAAACTAACTCAGACATGGGGGAAGGTACAAACTCCACACAGATAGACACCCAAGGCCGGAATTGAACCTAGGACCTTGGTGCTGTGAGGCAGCAGTGCTAAGCACTGAGCTCTTGATGGTTACTTAACTTTGGGAGGTATGCCGGGCCGTGATGATTACTGTACTGTGGTAGGTATGTCGGGCTATGATGGTTACTGTACAGTGAGGTATGTCGGGCCGTGATGGTTACTTTACAGTGGGAGGTATGTCGGGCTTTGGTGGTTACTGTACTGTGGGAGGTATTTCAGGCCGTGATAGTTACTGTACAGTGGGAGGTATGTCTGGTTTTGATGGTTAATGTACAGTGGGAGGTGTGTCGGGGTGTGATGGTTACTGTACAGTGGGAGGTATGTTGGGCCGTGACAGTTACTGTGCAGTGGGGGCTATGTTGGGCCTGATAGTTAACGTACATTGGGTTGTATGACGGGCCGTGATGGTTACTGTACAGTGGGAGGTATGTCGGGCCGTGATAGTTACTGTACAGTGGGAGGTATGTCGGGCCATAATGGTTACTGTACAGTGGGAGGTATGTTGGGCCGTGATGGTTACTGTACCGTGGGAGGTATGTCACACCGTGACGGTTACAGTACAGTGGGAGCTATGTTGGGCCGTGATAGTTACTGTACAGTGGGGGCTATGTCAGGCCGTGATGGTTACTGTACTGTGGGAGGTATGTCAGGCCGTGATGGTTACTGTACAGTGGGAGGTATGTCGGGCCGTGATGGTTACTGTACAGTGGGAGGTACGTCACACCCTGATGGTTACTGTGCAGTGGGGGCTATGTAGGGCCGCGATAATTACTGTACAGTGGGAGGTATGTCGGACCGTGATGGTTACTGTACTGTGGGAGGTATGTCAGGCCGTGACAGTTACTGTACAGTGGGTGGTATGTTGGGCCGTGATGGTTACTATAGAGTGGAAGGTATGTCGGGCCATGATGGTTACTGTACAGAGGGAGGTATGTCGGGATGTGATGGTTAATGTACAGTGGGAGGTGCGTCGGTCCAGGAAGTTGCAGACTCCATGAGTTGTACAGAATATGATTCTGCTGCTGCCGATGGGCCATTGTACCTCATGGATGCATCGTCATTAGTTTCTTAATCTGTTTAAAGTCTGTACCATTCAGTACATGTCATGGTGAGGAAGGTCTGGAAAATGTGAAGTTAGCCCTTGCTCGCCATAAGGATTGTGCAGTGACCATTCTTACCGATATACCCCGATGGAGGGGTATATCTGGAGCAGGCTGATTGGTGATGATGTGGTCAATTATATGGTTCCCTGTAATTGGCTCCCCATACCTGCCACACAGCAGTCTAGCCAGCACAGGATCCAGCATCAATTAAGATTAGATTAGATTCCCCACAGGATGGGAACAGGCCCTTCGACCCAATCAGTCCACACCAACCCTCCAAAGAGCAACCCACTACCATGGCCAATTCGCCAGAGCTGCACATCTTTGGACTGTGGGAGGAAACCCACGCAGACACAGGGAGAATGGGCCAACTCCACAAAGACAGTTGCCTAAGGCTGGAATCAAAGCTGGGTCCCTGGTGCTGTGAGGCAGCAGTGCTAACCACTGAACCACCACGCCAAACTATATTGACTAAATGCCAAGGAGCTGCCCTCTTCTGCCTGGCTGTGCCCTTTCTGTGGGACAGAACCTACCAGAGAGGATGGTGATGTTGCCTGGGAAATAGTCCTGTTCACATAATCTTGCTTTCCAGACAATATCTGATTGTTGCTTGATTAGTCTGTTGGAAATGTACAACAGATCACTTTTACATTCTGTATAATGAAGAGTTAATATCACTGTGTTTCTTACATATTTTAAAAATGAACCAAATCATTGTTTTTCACTTGAAAGCCATTGAAGTGAACAATAATTGAATTACCAGAGCGCACACCTGACTTTTACAGATCAGTGATTGTAGTCAACAGCCGATTCATGTTCAGTTCAGTGAACACACCATCTTGCAGGCAGCAAAGCTGTTGGAAATGAAATTGAGAAAAAACCTACATTCAGACACAGATTTTTAGCTCTCACCACGACCTCCAAAACACTGGGCATCTCCCAAATCTGTCCATGGAGCTTCCAAACTGGAGCTGGGCAGTTACTCACACAATCCTTACAATAAACAGGTTAGCGACATACCTGAACAACGGGGAGATGGGTTTGGCGCAGATTGGTCAATGAACTAGCACATGGCGCTGGTCCAAATGCAGTTCAATATTTGTAGCAATGACCTATAAACAACCATGTCTTGCAAGTTTAGCCCTTCTGGTATGCCACCTAAACTCTGTAATTCTGTACCTTGGACCTAATCCTGAATGAATGTGTTATAAAGGTGACGAATTCCTGCAGCACATGACATCTTACATTGAATCCCTCATAAACCATATCCAGCGTATGTTATCTCCACAATGTCAGTATCCAAACAGAATTGTGCAGCTCCATTGATGGCCTGCATCAGCCCAGCCCAACATTCTTGTGTGTGACTTGAACTGGAAATCTCTGTAAATGTTTTCAGCATTGTTCTAACCATTAAAAGCAAAGTCTTTTTACTGAAGGTCCGACATTCTTTCGTAATACCAACTTTTAGACTGATCAATAAACACAACCCAACACCCCCCCCCCAACCTTTATTCAGTTCATTTTTATATAAATATGATGACAACAGTGCACAACTCACAGTTTGGAGCATTGAAATGATGGGTCTCATTTCCACACCCAAGACCAAGTTATTATTAAGTACAAGGACATTGAAAATAGAACACAGAACATAGAACCTAAAACAGTACAGCACAGAACAGGCCATTCAGCCCACGTTGTTGTGCCGAACATTGATCCTCATGCATGCATCCACACATTTCTGTGACCATATGAATGTCCAGTAGTCTCTAAAATGTCACCAATGACCTTGTTTCCACAACTGCTGCTGGCAACGCATTTCATGCTCTCACAACTCTCTGTGTAAATATCCCGCCTCTGACATCCCCTCTATACTTTCCTCCAACGTGCTGAAAACTATGACCCCTCGTGTTAGCCACTTCTGCCCTTCAACTCTATCTATATCGGTCATTATCTTGTATATCTCAATTAGATCCCCTCTCGTCTTTCTTTCCTCCAATGAAAAAAGTCCAAGCTCAATCAACTTCTCTTCATAAGGTAAGCCCTCCAGTCCGGGCAGCATCCTGGTAAACCTCCTCCGAACCCTCTCCAAAGCATCCACATCTTTCATATAATAGGGTGACCAGAACTGGACACAGTATTCCAAGTGCAGTCTAACCGAAGTTTTATAGAGCTGCCACAACATCTCACGACTCTTAAACTCAATCCCCCGTTAATGAAAGCCAATACACCATATGCTAACAACCATTTCCACTTGGGTGGCCATTTTAAGGGATCTATGCATCTGAACACTAAGATCTGTCTCTTCCTCCACACCAGCAAGAATCCTATCATTAATCCTGTACTCAGCTTTCAAATTCGACCTACCAAAATGCATCACCTCGCATTTATCCAGGTTGAACTCCATCTGCCACCTATCAGCCCATCTCTGCATCCTGTCAATGTCCCGCTGCAGCCTACAACATTTCTCTTCCGTCAATGACACCTCCAAACTTTGTGTCATCTGCAAACTTGCTGACCAATCCTTCAATTTTATTAATGAGCTCATCCAAGTCATTAATAAAAATTATAAACAGTAGAGGCCCAAGGACAGAGCCCTGTGGAACACCACTCACCACTGACTTCAAGGCAGAATATTTTCCTTTCTACTACCACTCGCTGTCTTCTGTAGACCAGCCAATTCTGTATCCAGGCAGCTAAGTTCCCCGGTGTCCCATTCCTCCTGACCTGCTGAGTGGACCTACTATGGGGAACCCTAAAAATGCCTTGCTGAAATCCACATACAACACATCCACAGCTCTACCCTCATCATGACCTGCCCCTCACAAAGCTGTATTGACTGCATTGAATCAAGCCATGCTCTTCCAGATGGTCCCTCAGAATCCTTTCTTACACCTTGCAGACGACATACGTGAGACTTACTGGCCTGTAATTGCCGGGGATTTCCCTATTTCCTTTCTTAAAGAGAGGAATTACATTTGCCTCTCTCCAGTCCTCAGGTACTACTCCTGTGGAGAGCGAGGATGCAAAGATCTTCACAAGCGGCGATTCAATCACATTTCTCGTTTCCCAAACAGCCGAGGACAAATCTGGTCCGGGCCTGGCGACTTGTCAATCCTAATGTTTCTCTTCGGAGATCTGTGTGGACTCGTTGGGCCGAAGAGCCTGGTTCCACACTGTAAGCTAAAATGTGTTTAAAAACGCAGTGTGTCTGTCACCACTTTGATTCAAACCTCTACCAACAAAGCCTCATTTGAAGACCCTTTCTTTCAGCAGTAACTGATTTGTTAATTAATAATGCAACACCACATCCTCTTTAACACCCTGCCCTGTCCTGCCTACAGTTCCAGTACAACAGAGTATTGAGTTGTTAGCCCTGACCTCCCTCAAACAGGTCTCTGTGATGTCAAAAATGTCACAACTCCACATGTCAACTCATTCCCTTATCACATCTCTCAGCCTGTCTGATAATACTCCCAGCATTAAAGTAAGCTGGATATAATACCTGGAATACCCTGTACCTCGGAGTTCTTCAGTCATTTCCTGTTTGTTATCAAGCTGCTCAAACCATGAACCACAACTCGAAATCTGGCACTGAATGAATATGTGTGGAATTGTAATTTATTTTTTTAATAAAATGTATTCATCAAGTACAACTTTCCAGAACTGAGCAGTCAGCTCCACATACGTGAGTTTCTGATGGTTAATTCCCCACTCAGCGTGCAGAGGGGACAGACCTCAGTAATGGAGAAAGTGAGGACTGCAGTTGATGGAGATTAGAATCAAAACGTGTGGTGCAGGAAAGGCACAGCAGGTCAGGCAGCATCCGAGGGGCAGGAGAGTCGATGTTTCGGCCATAAACTCTTCATCAGGAAGACATTGATGCATTCCTTTATTTTTTCATTCCATGATTCGCAGAATGTTGTGAACTGTACTTACTCAGGAAGGCAGCACTGTATATTGCACTGATATGGAAATCAGCCAGTCAGTTGGTTAGGCATGGTGTAGAAAAGTTGAAGGCAAGTGCAGACTGATTGAATGAATTACAAACGTAAGGATAGATAAACACCCAGGCCAGATGGGGTTACCCTAGGTTACTCCAGGAAATGACGGGAGAGATTGGCGTGCCTTTGGTGATGATGTTTGCGTCCTCACTGTCCACTGGAGCAGTGCCAGTCAGATGATTGGAGGGTGACAAATGTTATTCCTTTCTTCAAGAAAGGGAATAGGGATAACTCTGGGAATGACCGAACAGTCAGTCTGATATGAATGCTGGGCAAAGTATTGCAGACGTTTCTGAGAGAGCGTATTTACAATTATTTAGAAAATGATAGTTTGATTAAAGATAGACAGCATGGCTTAGTGAGGAGCAGGTCATCCCTCAGAAACCTTAGTGAATTCTTTGAAGATGTAAAAAAACGCGTTAATGAAGATAGACTAGTAGATGTGGTGAACAAGAATTTTAGCAAGGCATTTCCCATTGTAGGGTCATTCAGAAAGTACGGAAGCATGGGGTGCAGTGAAATTTGGCTGTCTGGATATGGGCGTTGCTGGCTCATAGAAGACAGAAGATAGCAGTTGATGGAAAGTATTCAGCCTGGAGCTCAGTGACCAGTGGTGTTCCACAGGGATCGGCTCTGGGACCTGTGCTCTTTGTGATTGTTGTCAATGACTTTGATGAGGAAGTGGACAAGTAGGTTAGTAAGTTGGTGGGGCTGTGGAGTATGGAAGCCTGTTGTAGGTTGCATCAGGATATTGACAGGATGCAGAGCTGGGCTGATAAGTGGCAGATAGAGTTCAACCTTACAAAGTGTGAAGCAATTTATTTTGGAAGATCGCATTTACATGAATAATACAAGGAATACAAGGTTAAAGGCAGAATTATTGGCGGTGTGGAGGGACAGAGGGATCTTGGGGTCATTGTCCATAGATCTCTCAAAGTTGCCACCCAAGTTGATAGGGTTGTTCAGAAGGAATACGGCTTGTTGTCTTTCATTGTCAGGGGGATTGAGTTTAAGAGCAGCAAGGTTATTTCTTCGCTCTATAAAGCTGTGGTTCAACCACACTTGGAATATTGTGTTTAGTTCTGGTTGCCTCATTATAGGAAACAAGTGGAAGCCTCAGAGAGTGTGCAGAGGAGATTTACCAGGGTGCTATCTGGACTGGAGTTCATGTCTCACAAAGAAAAGTTGAGCAACTAGCGCTTTCCTCCAGCGGTGGTAGAAGAGTCAGATACATTAGGGATATTTAAGAAGACTCTTGGATAGGCACACAAAAGTGCATTGAAGGTTATGTAGGTTATTCTGATCTTAGAGTCGGATAAAAGGCTGGCAAAACAGTGAGGTGAAGTGCCTGCACGGTGCTGTACCGTTCAATGTTCCAAGTTTCACTCAGCTTGTGGATTATCATCAGTTGGTGAATGTGTGAGGGAGTGAGGTGTGTGAGGAAGTGAGGGAATGGAGTGTGTGAGGGAGTGAGGGGTGTGAGTTCAGGGAGGTAGGGAGGGACGTTAGACCAAGACTTCCAGTTTTGATGTAATTGTTGCATTCACCTGGGTGTCAGCACAGTATGTGTGGTTATCCATACCAGACAAAATCCACCAAGTTTAGTTATTAAAATGACTTTTTGTTTGCCGTTTGCTCGTGGTTTCTTCAGATATATTCTGCTGGGTGACCTATGAATTAGTATCTGACCATCCACAGACATGTATAATTTTATTTTGATACTGTTGAATGTGAAGGTACATTTATTGGATGTAGTTTCAGAGGGTTCACTTTGAGACACAAAATGCTGCAATAGACTGTCAATTGTAAACGTTTTCACCCAGTGTCTGGTCCAGGGTGAGTCTGGGTAACGTGCCAGTTGTCATCACAATAAGTAACTTTTGAGATGTGATTCTGACCCTCCATGTCCATATATCTGCTCCCTGGGCCAGGCTGTGACTGAGGGTGAATTTGTAAGGCATGGTTCCTGGTCAGCCATTGGTATCTAATTTAGACAGCATTGATACCTACACTGAGAGCAGCGATAGCCTGTTGACTCGTTTCCTTCTGCTCAAGGTGGATTCCAAATGATTCGCTGTGAGGGAATGTTTGAATGACTGCCCTGACCCAGGTGGGAAACTCTCATCACAGATTCAGGACCAGTGTCTCTCTGAGTGCTACATGAAACTGTGAGGTCCAGTAGCATTGTACCCGAATTCACCCTTTTGGAATCAGTTTTAATGTCGGTCATGATGCAAAGAGATGGGTTTGGTGACCTGAAAAATAATCGGGAGTTTTCCATGTTTATGAATTGGGCAATAATAATGTATGAGCTACAATTATTCAACAATAACTGCATCGTCGCTTAAAACAATAAAATTGATTCTATATTGATTGAATTAAAATATAAACACCGAACGACCTTTTATAATACAAAAGTAAAGAATGCACATTTTGTTTTTATCGAAAAAGAACCAGTTGTCTGACAGTGCTGGTGATCACAATTACACACTGAACCTCAGTATTCAAATGCCTATATTGTCGCTCTATCATTTGCAAAATGGTTGATCTCTGACTAATTGAATATTCAGAGTGAGCAAATGATTGAACAATCAAATAGAATTATAACTCTTATACATTTAAATATAATCAATCGATTTCATTTCTCACCTGAAATGTGTGAACTTCATTTATTTGCCAACAATTCTAATAGTTTTAAAATAATCTTGGAAAAGGCTATCTCGATCTAAAAGTTGAAGTTCCAAATTGGAGAAAAGGCAATTTTGACGTTATTAGGAAAGGGTTTTTAAAAAGCTGATGGCGGCAAATGTTCGCAGGTAAGGGGACGGCTAGAAAAAGGGAAACCTTCAGAAATTAGATATTATAAATTAGAAATTAGATTAGAAATTAGATAGCTGGAGTCTAGAAACAGTATATTCTTGTTAGGGTAAAACGAAAAGCTGGTAGGTATAGAGAGTGCTGAATGACTAAAGAAATTGAGAGTCTGCTTAAGAATAAGAAGGAAGGATACGACAGGTACAGGCAGGATAGATCGAATGAATCCTGAGAAGAATATAAAGGCAAGAGGAGTATACTAAAGAGGGAAATCAGGAAGGCAAAACGGGAACATGAGATAGCTTTGGCAAATAGAGGTAAGGAGAATCCAAAAGGATTTTACAAATACATTGAGAACAAAAGGGTAAATAGGGAGAGTATAGAGCACTCAAAGATCAACAAGGTGCCTTTGTGTGGAGCCACAGGAGATGGGAGAGATATTAAATGAGTATTTCATATCAGTGTTTTCTCAGGAGAGGGACATGGGAGATGTAGATATACGGAGAAATAGATGGTGATATCTTGAAAAATGCCTATATTTCGGAAGAAGTGCTGAATGTCTTGAAATGCATGAAGGTGGAAAAAATCCCCAGGATTGGATCGATTAGGGTTCAGAAAAGATTTACGTGTGTGTTGCCAAGTTTGAAGGGTTTGAGCGACAGTTGGAGGTGGAACAAGCTGTGGCTGTATTCCCTGGAACGCTGGAGACTGAGGGGTGACCCAAAGAGGTTTATAAAATCGAGTGGAATGGATAAGGTAAATAGCCAAGGTCTTTTCCCTGGGGTGGGGGAAGTGCAGAACTAGAGGGCATCGGTTTCGGTTGGGAAGGGAAAATGCAAATGAGATGTAAGGGGCATTTTTTCACTTAGAGGGTTGTACGTGCGTGGAATGAACTGTCAGACGAAGTGGTGGTGGTTAGTAAAATTGCAACATTTAGATGGCGTCTGTATTGGTATATGAATAGAAAGTGTTTAGAGGGATATGGGCTGAGTGTTGGCAGGTGGGACTGGATTGGGTTGGGATATCTGCTCGGCATGGACAAGTTGGACCGAAGGGTCTGTTTCATGCTGTACATCTCTTTGATCCTGTGACTGTAATTTAGAAAGGGCAATAATTTGACATGCACTATCAAATAAATAAATCGTTTATGTTATTAAATTGTAGCAAACAATAAGTTGAAAACTTGCTATTTTTAGAATGAATGATAAAGAACAAAGAACATTCCAACACAGGAACAGACCCTTCGGCCCTCCTATCCTGTGCTGATCCAGACCCCCTATTTTCTAAACCTGCCACCTATTTTCTGAGGGTCTGTATCACTCCGCACCCTGCCCATTCATGTATCTGTCTAAATACATCTTAGATAACGCTATCGTTCCTGCACCTACCATCTCCACTGGCCACATGTTCCAAGCTTCCACGCCCTATGTGTAAAAAATTCCCACATATATCTGCCCTAAACCTTTCCTCTCTTACTTTAAACTCATGACCACGAGTAATTGAGTTCCACAATCTGGGGAAAAAGCTTCTTGCTATCCACCCTGCATATATCTGTCTTGATTTTGTAGACCTCAACCTTCATCTTTGTAATGAAAATATTCCTAATCTACTCAATCTTTCTTCATAACCAGCACCGTCCATCCCACACAGCATCCTGGTGAACCTACTCTGTACCCTATTCAAAACATCTACGCCCTTTTGTTAATGTGGTGACCAGAACGATGTGCAGTATTCCAAATGCGACCAAACCAAAGTCTTATGCAACTGTAACATGACCTGCCAACTTTTGTACTCAACACCTGATCCAATGAAGGAAAGCATGCCATATGCTACCTTGACTACTTTACTGACCTGTGATGGCATCTTCAGGAAACAATGGACCCGAACACCCAGATCTCGCCGTAAATCAATTTTCTCTAGTACTTTTCTGTTTACTGCATTGTTCACACTTGAACTGCATCTTTCAAAATGCATCACCTTGCATTTGCACTGCTTGAACTCCATCTGCCAATTCTGTGCTCATCTCTCCAATCTTTCTATATTCTGCTGTATTCTCCAACAGTCCCCTTCACTGTCTGCTAATCCAACCATCTTGGTGTCATCTGCAAACTTGCTAATCAGGCAAACGATACCTTCTTCCAAATCATTGATATATATCACAAACAACAGACGTCCCAGCACTGATCACTGTTGCACACCACTGGTCTTAGGTCTCCACTTTGAGAACTCCCCTTCCACTACTACTCTCTGTCTCCTGTTGCCCTGCCAGTTCTCTATCCATCTAGATAGAACATGCGACTTCACCTTCTCCATCAGCCGACCATGGGGAACCGAATAAAACGCCTTACTCAAGTCCCTCAGCATCTTCTCCAGCAGCTTCCCTACCACTGATGTCAGGCTTGCCGGTCTGCAATTACATGGATTATCCCCGCTATCGTTCTTAAGCAAGGAGACAATATTAGCAATTCTCCAGTACTCTGAGACCTCACCCATGTTCAATCATTGTTCAAAGATATATGTTAAAGTCCCAGTTATTTCCACACACATCCCTCAGTAATCTGTGGTTGATCCCATCCGGACTTGGGGGCTTGTCCACCTTAATAGCTTTTAGAGTATCCTAAACTTCCTCCCACTTTATGTTGACTTTACGCAGAGTACTCAGAGATGTATCCCTAAACTCAACGTCCGTCATGTCCCTCTCCCTGGTGAATACAGATGCAATGTACTTGCTACAAAACTCACCCGCTTTATCTGACTCCACGCATAACTTTCTTCCTTTGTCCTTGTGTGGCATAAACATTTCTCTAGTTACCCTCTTGCTCCTTGTATATGAAAAGAACTCTTTGGGATTTTCCTCAACCCAGTTTACTTACGATATCTCATGAACACTTTTAGCCCTCTTAAAACCTCGATATTTACTGTGAAATGTGGCTAATAAAAAGAAAATAAACATTTGTTCGTGCGGGTGGGAACTCAGATCTTTTCAAATTGTTTTGTGCCAAAACATATTTGAAAACTGTCTCAGTGAAAATAAAAAGCAAAAGTAGAAACCTCTTTGGAAGAGTAATTTTCAGGCACTGTCCCCCCCCCTCCAAAATACTTTTGAGGTAGAAAAGAATGAGGGTTTGTAACAAGGGCACAACAGTAAGTATGGGCGGTTTGAACATGCAAATTAATTGTCTCATTTAATCAACTGGACAGTGATATCCTTGAATAAAGATTCATAGAGTGCATGTATGATTATTTCTGAGAGCAGGACGTCATGGAACCAACCAGAGAATGGGATGGCACGGTGGCTCAATGGTTATCACAGCATCAGGGTCTCAGGCTCGATTCCAGCCACTGGGGACTCTCTGCGTGTAGTTTGCACATTCTCTCCCTGTCTGTATGGGTTTCCTCCCACAGTCCAAAGATGTGCAGGTCGGGTGAATTGGCCATGCTAAGTTGTCCATAGAGTTAGGTAAATTACTCTGAGGGAAATGGGACTGGGTGTGTTACTCTTCGGAGGGTCGGTAATGACTTGTTGGACGGAGGCATGTTTCCATACTGTAGGGCATCTAATCTAATTTAGATTTGATATTACGTAACAAGGAAGGATTGGTGGATGAGCTTTGCCTTGGAAGGAGTAACCACAACTTGCTGGAGTTTCACATTCAGATTAAAAGAGTAAAGACTGAGTCATACATGAGAGGTTTAGTGTTAGGTAATGGTAATTATACTGACCTAAGGAAGGATTATGCTGTGGATACTCTGGGGGAAGAAAAGAACAGTCAAAGGCAGGACAGCTGACGAAATTTGGCTAATAATTAGGGAGATACGAAAGACCGAAGAGGAATTGCATTACAGAGAAAAATCATCCATATCTTGATAAGGAAGTCAAGGATAACATGAAGGAAAATCCCATTGCATGTCATACTGCACAAGTTAGTCGCACTGTGTAGGATTGAGCAAGTCAGTGGCCTCGTGGTGTTATCATTGAATTCCTATGTGATACACCCCAGATAATGTTCGAGTGACCTGGGTCCAAATCATGCCACAGCAAGTGGCGGAGCTTGAATTCAATTCTGGAATTAAGAGACTGATGGTGTTATGAATCGATTGCCAAGAAAATCTGACCTGGCTCACTGATGCCATTTAGGGAAGGAAACTGCCATTCTACCATAGATTCACAACTCTCAGACTGAAGTTGTTTCTCCTTATCTCCGTTCTAAAGATGTCTTCTCGACTCCCAGGCTATGTCCTTGAGTCCTTTCTCACCTAATAGTGGAAGCATCTTCTAAACGTCTACTCTGACCAGGCAACCAGTATTCTGTACGTTTCTGTTAGATCCCCCTTCATCCTTATAAACTGCAGAGAGTATAGACCCAGAGACCTCATATGTTGAGCTTGTCATTTCTCGGACCATTCTTATGAAGCTCCTCTGAACATGCTCCGGGGTGGTACATCCTTCCTGAGTTATGAGGCCCAAAACAGTACACAATAAACCAAATGTGGTCTGACCAGAGTCTTATAGAGCCGCGGAAATCCATCCATTCAAGCCATTGCAAAACAAATAACATCATTGTATTTGCCTGTCTGACAAGACAGGCCACCTGAAATAATAATCTTACAATGGGCAATAATAAATTTACCATGGAGTTCCAAAAATGAACGATGATTAATGCATGCTGGGAAGTAGAACCCAGCCTTGACCAAAGTCTCTGTGCTCATCCACATGCTGCTGAATCCAGACAGGCTGCAGCTACCCAGAGATGACTTACAAACAAACCTGACAGCTCCGGACCCTGTAACACAAATCTGAAGTTTGATCTGAGTGGGAGAATGGAATGTTGCCCTTGGGCCATCAATGTGACAACCCCAGGTTGGATCTGATTGATCAGGGTAAATGAACCTGATCATTCCATTGGCAGATTCTCATAACCATCCCAAAATGCGTGAAGACTTGGGAGGATAAGAATCACTGTAAAACCCCTCAGAGAGTGGTAACTTGAGAATAACCACTGAAAGACAAGACACCTGCAAGTCCATCAGGAGGGGAAGGTCACCTTCTGGTGGGGTGGTATGTGATCATCCAAACTTAAGTTAAATCATAAGATAGATTGAAGTGTTTTTCATTACAGTATAATGCATTTTATTGTTCTAATACTAATTGTGTTCAATCAACAAATATCTTTGCTAAAAAGAGTTGACTCAGTTCTTTTGCTGAATATAAGATTTCAAGCAGACTATATGGCAGATACACCACGTTCCTAACTACTGACACAACCTGCACATTTACCTTGAGACAATCCTGACTGAAACTTGCAACACTCCGCACTTCAGACTTCTGAATTTTCTCCCCAGTTATAAAATTATCCATGCCTCTCTTCTTCCCACTAAAGTGCATCACCCCGCACTTTCCAAAGTGTACTCCATCTGCCACGTCTTTGCCCACTCTCCTACCCTGTCTAAATCCTTCTGCAGCCTCCCTGCCATCTCAATGATTCCTGTCCCTCTACCTACCTTTGCTTCATCTAAAAAGCTCGTTTGATTGCCCTCAGTACCTTCATCTAGATTGTTCATGTACAAAGTAAAAATTTTTCGTTCCCATGTGGAACACCAGTTGTCATTGCCTGCTATCCTGAGAAGAACCCTTTTATTCCCACTCTCTACCTTCTGCCAAACAGTCAAGCTTCTGTACAAACTAGGACCTAGTCTCTGATACCAAGGGCCCTTATCTTACTCAGCAGCCTCCTGTGAAGCACCTTGTCAACGTCCTTATTGTAGTCCAGACACATAGTATCCATTATCTCTCCTTGGTCTAACCTGCTTGTTACATCCTCAAAGCGTTCTAACAGATTCATTAGCATGACCTCCCATTGTCAAAACCATACCGACTTCGCCCTACTTTGCCATGCACTGGCAATTATTCAGAAATCTCATCCTTCACAATGGATTCCAGGAACTTACCCACGGTCGAGGTTAGGCTGATCAGTTTGTAATTTTCTGCCTTTTGCCTTATCCGTTTTCATACATGGAGTCAGCGAGATCCGAGATGGGGGCGAGCCAGTAGGTCTGAGTCTGCAGAGCTTTGCCCAAGACTCAGAAAAAGTGGGAGATCCACCCTCACCTCACCTTTTAAATTATTTAAACCAGTTTTTACCCAGCAGTCTTGGCTAATCTACATCAAAGATTAGAATTTGACGGTTTTCAAAATGACCAAAGGCAAAGATTCTCGCTGTTCACAACAGGAAGGGACCCCTCGCCACACACACCCCCTTCCCCACCACCACCACCCTGTAGCAACATAAACCTCTGCGGCCCCCCCGGGGGACTCACCTGTAGGGGCGAGCCTGATCTCGGAGCTTGTTAAACTCCGAGTGAAGATTGATACTTCCACTGAAGAGACCCAGTGCAGGTGGGAGTCAATCTCGGTCATGCTGCAGTGACGTGACGGAGAGATCGAGAAACTCAGGAAATCGAGGTCAACAGAAGAATATTCGGTTGCTGAGCCTTCCTGAACGGGAGGAGGAAGGGCGGCTTGTTGATTTCCTGGAGCAATGGCTCCCACACTGCTGAAACTAGAGTCAGCGCTGGGCCGGGTGCGGGTTGAATGGGCCCACCGGGTTGCTGTGCGCTGGCCCGGGTCAGACCAGCGCCCCTGCCTAGTCCTAGTTCAACTTCAACATTAGAGGGAAAAACAGATGCTGCTAGAGGCCTTCAGAGTCTTGGGGAAGGATTCTCATGCCATGATCTACAAGGGCTCCAGGATAATCTTCTTCCAGGACTTCTCTGTGGCTGTGTCCATAAGTGCAAGGCATTTGTTGAGGGTACGAAGCATTTGAGGGATTTAAATACTCAATATTCTATGCGCTGCAGTCATGGAGGATCTGTATATTACTTCAGATTACCGGAAAAAAAAATAAAATAATACCTGGATGCTCTCACATAGACTGAAGGACTTGACATGTATGGATAATGACTTTATTTTCCCCCGCTTTTGTTTTTCTCGCCCTTTCTTCCTCTTTCTTGTCTCCATGATTCCTTGGTGAGGGGATGTGACGTGGGAGACCCTTCCTTATCCTTTCTATGGACCCTTACCTATAGCGAGTGGAGTTTATTTGATTATATGTGGGCGTTTTTTTTAACTTTGGTTGCTTATTACTTGCTGGGATTGTAATTTTTTAAATTTATATATTTTCAAATTGTGTTGTCTTGCTAAGTGTATCTAGGTGTTGGTATGTGGGAGTCGCCTACTTTTAATTTCTGTCTTATAAGATGTTGGAATTTATTTACTCCATATTGTAATGCCTGGATCGAGGGTATGGCTCTCACTGGGAGATGTAATGGTTGGATTATTGGAAGATGATAGTGCCCCTTGTGAACAAGGGGGAAAGTCTCCTTTTAAATATGTTTTATGTTATTTGTTTTTAGGAGTGGTTCTTAGTTGTTTTGATTTAGCTGCTTTTTAAGAGTGTTTCGTATGTGAATCATTTTTGGTTTTAATTCATTGTCTTTTGGATGGGGTTCTTCCTCCTGGGGGGTTTCGGGCTTGCTTGAATTATCATGGCTAGTCATTAGTTTAGGTGGTGCACCTGAAATATCAAGGGGAACCACTCACCAATCAAAAGGAACAAGATATTATCAAGTCTTTAAAAAGAAAGGGCAGATGCAGCCCTTCTACAGGAGACACAGCTACCTGCTAAGGAGCATTCGAAGCTGCAATAGGGTGGTTTTGAAAAGGTGTTCTTTTCATCTTTCAGCTCAATAAGTAGGTGAGTAGCCATTCTTATTCGGAAGAACCTACCTTTCCAAATGCTAAGCCAGATAAAATATGTGTCTGGACGGTATATATTCATTAATGCGCTAATATATGGGGAGGTATATGTGATTTTGAATCTTTGTTGCCACCACCCCCACCCCACCCCCGGCACACCCTTTTAAATTTGTAATGGAAGTGTTCTCGGGATGCACCACACAATTATAGGGGGATATTTTAATTGTATCATCAACCCAGGGCTGGACAGAATACATAAGAGCTCTGCGGGCATATAGAGTCATAGAGTCATATAGATGTACAGCTTGGAAGCAGACCCTTCAGTCCAACCTGTCCATGCCAACCACATATCCCAAACCAAACTAGTCCCACCTGCCAACACCCAGCCCATATCCCCCCAAACCCTTTTTATTCATATACCCATCCAAATGCCTCTTCAATATTGTAATTGTACCAGCGTCCACCACATCCTCTGGCAGCACATTCCGTACCCATACCACCTCTGTGTGGAGAAAAAGTGTCCCTTAAGTCTCTTTTATGTCTTTCCCCTTTTCAACCTAAACCTATGAACTCTCATTCTGGACTTCCCGTCCCCTGGGAAAAGACTTTGTCTATTTGTCCTATCCATGCCACTCATAATTTTGTAATCCTCCATAAGGTCACCCTTCAGCCATCTTTAAGATCTCGGCAGTGGGCGGATATGAGTAGGGAGTTGGGGCAGGTAGACGTGTGGAGGCGTCTTCACCCTCAGGGTAAAGACTTTACTTTTTAATCTAACCCACACAAATGCCAGACCAGAGTCGATATGTTTCTGTCCCTTCGACACTTTTGAAATCAATATTGTTTTGTAAAGTAGGTAATATAACTATTTCCAACCATGCCGCAGTATATATGGAGGTTAAGACTAGTGATGATAAGACAGGTTCCCGAAATTGGCGTATGGACCTTTTCCTATTGAAGGATAGTAAGTTCACACAATATTTCTTGCATGAATTTAAAACCTTCTGGGATATCAACTCAAACACGGCCAGTAACCCTTTGGTGATGTGGGAGACTGCTAAGGCATATGTGTGATGCTTGGTTATCTCATTAAGACAAAAGGGAGAAGAAAAGCATATGCTTGTCGCTCGCCTGAAGGCGGGTGAGACAGTGTATGTGGATAGACTCTCCATTACTAAACTGCAGCTGATCACAGCCCATAGGGCAACTTTGAATACCACACTTACTCAAACAGCATATTACTGGCGAAGCAGAGATTATTTGAATACGGTGACAAGCCGGGCAGGTATATACCATACCTTTCCAGAAAGAAATTGGCTCCGCAAGCCATTATGTCTATTAGAAAAAGTGCTGGTACCCTGACTTGTGATCGTGAAATGAGTAGTGCAGCCTTTAGAAAGTTCTGTGTCGAATTGTATAGATCACAGGGCTGTAAGTGTAGAACGAGGAAGATAGAGTCTTTTTATAAAAATAACATCTGACCCTCCCCGGCCTAATTTCGGAACAGGTGTTGTTCTTGAATGCCCCCCTGGCAACCCAGGAAATACAGGACGCGGTAAGGCAGCTCCAGGGGGTGGCAAAGCGTCTGGACCAGATGGATTCCAAGCTGAGTTCTATGAAGAATTGATTGGGGAATTGGCCAGGCCACTTATCAATATGTATAATGATTCACATAGTCAGGGCTGCCTCTCGCCTTCTCTGAGAGAAGCAAATATTTCTCTCATTCTTAAGAAGGGAAAGGCCCCAGATGACTGCTCTTCATGTAAGCCAATGCCCTTGTTGAATGTGCATTTTAAGTTCTCACAAAAAATGTTGGCATTAAGACTGGCGCGTGTTTTACCATTCGTTATAAAAGAGGACCAGATGGGGTTTATAAAGGGTCGCAGATCAACTAATAACATTACAAAAGTCTTAAATATGGTATAGGCCTGCCAGGAGGGAGCAATACTGGCATTAGTTATATCCCCAGAGGCAGAGAAGGCATTTGACTGGGTAGAATGGCCATATCTCTTTTGTACACTGAAACGGTTTGGTGTTGGAGAGGTCTTTACTAAATGGGTTACAGTATTAACTAATGATCCCAAAGCAGCGGTTTTAAGTTCGGATAGTGTTAGCGTTGGGAGAGGTTTTCGACAGGGTTGCCCTCTCTCACCATTATTATTTACGCGAGTGATTGAGCTGTTGGTGAAAGCTATATGAGCCGACCCTAATACAATGGTTGCGGAGGTTATATCAGGTATGCACAAAATTACTCTCTGTGCAGATGTATTTCTGTTCTTAAATGATCCATTGACATCTGTGCCCTGCTAAATTTAAGTGCTTAACTTATTTGGTGTGTTCTCAATTATAAAATCAATTTAATAAAATCTCGGCCACGCTGCTTGGAGGTCTTGCCAGTATATACAATTTCCCGAATGAATCCCGATTCCCCTTTCGTTGCTCACTGAGAGGTTTTCTTTATTTATTTATTTTTAATTCTCTGGCATTTGGTCAGCTACATAAAGCCAATTATACACATTTATTTGAGAAAATAAGATAGGACCTTCACCGCTGGGAAGATCTCCCAATATCCTGGCTAGGTTGAATAAAGCGTTGGTCAACATGAACGTCCTACCTTGCCTTTTATACGCTATGAGAATGCTCCCTTTAATGCTGCCGAGGCAGGCGCTGCGTAAGCTTTATGGTTGGCTCGGCTCCTTTATTTGGAGTCATAGACAGCCCCTTATGAAATTAGAAAAGCTGCAGCTTCCACAAATAAGGGGTGGGCTGGATTTTCCGGATTTCAGGAGGTACGAATTGAGCTCTCTATTATCCTACGTAGCTGATTGGATCTCTTGTGAACCACAATCAATCTGGTTACATATTGAAGCCCCCCAAGCAAAATATTCCCTCATCAATGTACTATTTATCGATAAGATGAGAGTCATTTTGGATCATTGTAAAAATTCTATTGTATTAAATACAATCAAAACCTGGAGGATAATGAGACAGGATGAGGGTAACCTACAAAAAACCTCCCTTATACCCCTATAGTGGGAACGTTGGGATTGGGTCAAGATTTGGGGATTGAATACTCCTTAGAGATGTGGGAGGACGTCTGGGAAAACGCTAGGGAGATGTCTATTTGTAACAGAACTCAGGCTATCCAATTGAAGATACTTCACAGGGCTCACATAGCACCTGGGTGACTTGCAAAGTTTAAGGCAGGAGCATCCCCAATGAGTCTTATATGCAAAATAGAAGTTCGTGCTCTCACACATGGTCTGTGGACATCCCGTAAGACTTGCATGAATTGAGATAGAGTAGCGAATGCCTTGCCAAAGATTCTGGGTATGGAGATTGGGTTGAACCTTGTGCCTCTACTTTTCGGCTCCCCAAATTTCCCTTCTTTGGATGTATACTGGAGGATATTATTCATTATCCTTTCCTTTTGTCCGGGAAAAACATTTTAGTGAATTGGAATCCGAAGGTCCCCTATGACTTTCAAATTAGCACAGGATAGTCATGGAATATATCCCCTTAACTTCCTTATGAATATGGTGCACTAAGAGGTGGAATTATTTTATAGAACATGGCATCGCTTCTTGAACTACATTGACACAGATATATCAGCCACATTGTTCAGAGACTTTGCTTAGCCATGGGGGTGGTTCTGGCTGGTTCGGGGGCCCTGGGAGGAGTAATCCTCTATCAATATTAAATCTGTTATTACTTAATACAAATGTTTAAAAATATGTATCTAGTTATTTATTTACTTATTTATTTTCTTTTACCCTTTTGTTTATTGTTAGTAACGTAGGATATCCTATCTTATGTTTAGCTAGTTTGGAGAATAGATTAGTAGTTTGTTTTCAAATTCTATATTGGGGTTTTTATTATATTATAAAGCAGAATACGCTAGTTTGTACTATCATTGTAATTTTGTAAAACAATTCAAAAATCTCCTTTTTTCAATAAAAATATCTATTTAAACAAGCAGCGTGCCACGTTCACAATTTTCTCGTCTTCTGGGATCCTCCCTGATTCCAAAGATTTCTGGAAGATCTCCATCCAGGGTATATACCCATTTAGTTTTTTCGAGTAGCTTCTCCTAATCAGCTCTGCCTCCTGATTCTCTTGAATTTTTGGGATATTATTCATGTCTTCCGCCGTGAAATCTGACATGAAATAATTATTCAGTTTTTCATCTATTATTTGTTCCTCATTACCATCTCTCCAGCCTTATTCTCCAATGCCCCAACACCCACTTCTGCTTCTCTTTTTTGCCCTTTATATATCTAAATAGACTCTTACAGTCGTCCTTTATATCACTGGTAGCTTACCCTCATATTTAATCTTCCCCCTCCTTATTTATTATTTTGTTGTCCTCTGTTCCTCATTGTAATCTTCCCAGTCCTCTGGTTTCCCACTGCCATTGGCCGTGTTATCTGCTTTCTCTTTTACTTTTACCCTAGTCATGCATTCCCCAGTCATCCATGGATGCCTCATCCTCCATGTACAATGCATCTTTTACCTCGGGATGAATCTGCTGTGACTCATAAATTGCTCCGAGAAACTCCCGCCATTACTGTTCCAGTGTCTTTCCTGCTCGGCTCCTCTCCCAGACAATTCTACCCAGCTGCTCCCTCATGTCTTTGTAGGTGCCTTTATCCAGCTGTAATATTAACTCTGATTCTACTTTCTTCTTCTCAAATTGAAGTTTAGGTTCAATCATATCAGGATCACTGCCTCCAAAGGGTTCCTTCACCTTAAGCTTCCTTATCAAGTCTGTCTCACTGCACAGCTCTAAATCCAGTATTACCCGTTCCCTTGTTGCCTGCACCTCAACCTGCTCATAGACATTCCACAAATTCCTTTCCTTGCAAACCACTACCAGTCAGATTTTCCCAGTCCACCTGCATATTGAAATCCCCCACTCACTGTAGCTTTGCCTTTTCTACATATCTTTTCTGTCTTCTCGTCTATCATGCGCCCCAGCTCCTGACTACGATGCAAAGGCCTGTACATAACTCCAATTGTCTTTTTTCACCTTTGCGATTCCTCAATTCTACCCACACACATTCCACACATTCCACACCATCTGACCCTACGTTGAGTAATGGGAACTGAGTGATGCGACTGCAAAACACTTTAGCTTTGTCTCAAATTTATAGTTTAGACATGGAGTAAAAAATATTTCATTTTAAATTACTTTGAAATGACGCCACAGTACGTTTCTTTGACCAAATAGTCTGTCTGTATTAGGGAAGATTACAAACTGTTGAAACTGTTAGAGAAGGAAGCTATGAAGAGGACATGAGTCTAAAAAGAGATTAAGATGGGCCAAGTGAGCAGGCAAATATTGGTGTATGGAGCATAGTAGCAAAAATGTGTCTGTGCTCAAACATATTAGAGGGTTGAATGGAAAAGTAGCGTATTATTTCAATGTAGAGATTGGCTTTAGGCACGGAGAAACCGGTACCTCGATTACAAAATAAAAAAAATTTCATGCACATCAAATTTTTAGAGATGTAAAATAAATGTTGAAACTTCCTGAAACGCAATACATTCGAAAGTAGGGATGATTTTGTACAGATTTATAATGTATTGGTATAACCACATGAAGAAAGCGAAGACCACAATGATATGAAATGTAATCCAGAAAAGATTCACTCAGCTGACTCCTGGGAGCAACATTTATTTACGGAGAAAATCTTGAACTGACTGGCCCTGGATCTGCTTGTGTTTCGGCAAATAATGTGATCTTGTTTAACCCCAGAATACTCCAAGTAGTCTTTTGAATTTGAATTCTGAAACGATGTTTTGGCTTGTGTGAGAGATTACCATAAACAGATGGGCTGTAAAGTTGAAGAATATCTCCTTGAAGAAGATGGTGATTTGGTGTAATCGTCTCAAAGTGTTGTACCCAGAGAACAATAGAAGATAAGACTTTGAGTATTCCTAGGACAGAGGCAGGCAGATGCTTGACTAAGAATGAAGCAATAACATTGTAAGAGCAAAGGAGGAATGCGTGATTGAGCCACAGTCAGATCACCCACGATGTTATTGCATGGTGGAACTGTTTTGATTCCTTACTCCTGATTCTAGTTTCTGCATTTCTGTTGTCTTTAAATACTAAACAAAACTGACACAATTCTTATGAACATGGAAACTCTCTTTTCAGATTATTGGGCACAGCGTTCCAAATGTGACTTTTAAACAGCACGGGAAAAGCACCCAGGAAAGGTTCATAATGTTGTAGAGAGGTCAGGAGCATTGAACAAAGGGAAAACCTGCTTTGAAACTGCTTTAGAAATCCGATTGGGTCGAATGGATAACGTTAGTATTTTCAGTTGTTCTTGTGAGGTGTGTTTCATTACCAAGGCCAGCATTATGTAGCCTGTGTTTAATTTCTATTCAGAATATGATGATAAACTCCAGGGATTCTTGTGGTGCAGGAACACTAACAGGAATGTTACAAAGATAGAAACGGGTTCTTAACAATTTGATAGTGAAGGGAGAATGATATAGCTTCAAATCCTGTGTGCCCTTGGAGATTGTATTCCTCATTATCTGATGCTCACAAGCTATGGAAATAGTGAGACTACGTTCTCTGTTTCCAAAAATTAAAGTGATAGAGTCATATAACATACAAACAGGCCTTTCATCCCAGTACAACAACGCCAGCCAGAAAACACCAAACTACATTATTCCTAGTTACCTGAATATCTATAGCCTACTTTCACAGCACGATGGCTCAGTGGTAAGCACTGCTGCCTCACAGCACCAGGGTCCCAGGTTCAATTCCAGCCTTGGGCGGCAGTCAGTGTGGAATCTGCATGTTCTCCCCGGGTCTGTGTGGGTTTCCTCCGGGTGCTCCGATTTCCTGCCAAAAACATGCAGATTAGGTGAATTGGCTATGCTAAATTGCCCTTAGCGTTAGGTGAAGGGGTAAAATGTAGGGGAATTGGTCTGGGTGGGTTGCGCTTCCATGGGTCAGTGTGGGCTTGTTGGTCCAAAGGGGTTGTTTCCACACAATAAGTAATCTAAAAAAAATACAGTGACGTCGAAAAGGCTGCTGTGTAAGGTGTGGCATGACAGGTAATATTTAAGTATGAATAGAGGATTGGTTAACTCACATGAAGCAACGACCAGGAATACATGATTGTTTTTCTGGTTGCTGATCAGTGACTATTAGAGTGCCTCATGGAGCAGTGCTGGGACCATAGCTATTCACAGCTTACATAGATGATTTGGAGTAGGGGACCAAGTGTCGTGTCTCAAAGATTGCAGATGATACTAAAATGAGTGGCAGAGATACGTGTGCAGAGGACTGTTATAAGTTACAAAGTGAGTGGGCCAAAGTCTTTCAGATGGAGTACAATTATAATAAATGTGAAATCATTCATTTTGGTAGGAAAAATAAGAAAGAGGACTCTTATTTGAATTGTCAAAACAATGCAGCATGCTCTTGTGCAGAGGGACCAGGGTGTCCTTGTGCATGATTCACAGAAGTTGGTCTGTAGGGGCAAAAAGTAATTAACGAGGCAAATGGAATTTTGTCTTTCATTGCAAAACGGATTGAGCGTAAAAGCAGGGAGTTATGTTGCAGCTCTACTGGATGCTAGTGAGACCACACCTGTAATACGTACAACTTTGGTCTCCCTACTTTAGAAACGAAATTCTAGCACTACAGTGGATTCAGAGGAGGCTCACTAAGTTGGTTCCAGAGGTGCGGGGGGGGGGGGGGGGTTTGAGGAGAGACTGAATAGACTGGAATTATATATTGATTGGAAATTGAAAGAATGAGGGAGGATCTGATAGAAACATGAATAATTGTGAAGAGAGTAGATAAGATAGAAATATAAAGGACGTTTCCAGTAGTACATGAAATTAGGACAAGAGGGCAAAGCCTCAAAATTAGATGAAGCAGATTTCGGACTGAATTGAGAAGGAACTTCTTGACCAAGAAGGCTGTAAATCTGTGGAATTCTTCGACCAGTGAAATATTTGAGGCTTTGTCATTAAATGTGTTTGAACTCAGTTGGATAATGTTTGAACAGTAAAGGAATTAAGAGTTATGGTGAGTCGGGGGTGGGGGGGTGTGTGTAAGTGGAGCTGAGGCTATGAAATGATTAGCCATTATCTTATTGAATGGTGGCGCAGGCTTGAAGGGCCCGATGGCCTACTCCTTCTCCTCGTTAGTACGTTCTTATGCAATGGGTCAACATGAAATGGGAACATATTTGAGAAACTGACTGGGCAATACATACACTGAAAAATGCATGCAATGTATTTAGACCATGGCGTGTCACAGGGATCAGTTATTGGGCCCCAGCTATTCTCAATGCATGTCAAAAATTTAGTTGAGGGAATCAAATGCAATATTTTTCAGTTTTTGACAGCACTAAATTATACCGGATTGTTAGTGGGCGAGGAGAATTTAAGAAAAAAATCACCAAAGTGATGGAGACAAGTGGAGTGAATGGGCAAATACGTGGCAGATGAAGATCAATGGGGGTGGATGTGACGCTGTGCGCTTTGATGGGGGCTATAAAACAGCAACCTATCATTTGAAAAGGCATTGGATGAAATATGTTAACCTTTAAAGGGATTTATGTTCTTTCTTTTTTTCCTTCTGCACAGCCCTCCGTGTCCATGCAGGGCAGTGAGTTCTCAAACCAGAAGCCAATATAAGGAATGGCATTGGGCACGCTGACCAGTGTACATAGACCCAACAAATGGGGAACTGCAACATTGAAAAGCATCTGTGTCTCCTTGTACACCAGTCACTTAAAGCAATATTGCAAGAGCAGAAAGCAGGCAGGAAGATAAATGGTGTGTTGATCTTATTTCTCGGAGATTGACTGTTAGGACTAAGGGTGTCTTACTGCAGCTGTACGGGACCTTGTTGAGAGCCCATCTTGAACATTTTGCAGTATTGTGTCCAGTTTTGGTCTCCTTACCTTATAAGGGACAAACCTGACATTGAGGGAGTGCAGTGAAGGATGACCAGAATGATCTCTGGGATGACAGGCTTGTTGTGGGAGCAGAGTTGGGGTGGCTGGGCCTGTATTCCATGGTGTTTAGGAAAATGAGTGGAGATCTCAGTGAAATATATAAAACTCTGACAGGGTGATTCAGATTGGAACCAGGGATGATAATTCCCCTGGCTTGAACATCTAAAACAAGGGCCCACAGTATTAAGTACAGACAGTCCACTCTGCATTGAGATGAGAATAAATGTCTGCACTCAGTGACTGGTGACTCTGGGGATTTCTCTCCCACATAAGCTGTGGAATACAAGGCACTGAATATAAATAAGGATTTCTCGACATGAAAGGGATCGAGAGACATCTGGAGCATGGCTGTCACAAGCTCTCAGATGTTAGGAAGGACGCCTCTGTAGAGCCAACAGGACTGTGATTCCCGTTCCCTTTTCCAATACTGAGGCTGCTGCTGGAAGTTCTGTCAGTTTTATCCTTCCAAACCTCGGAGTAGTTTGATACAATTTCGTGTCTTGCTTTACCGTTTTAGAGACCATTGAAAAGTTTATCACATGCGTGTGTGTCTAGACTATCACTTAGGCCAGACCAGGAATGCATGGAATTCACCAGGCCAGAATTCACTTCCTGAAAGTACATTGATGAAGCTAATTGGAGTTTGCAATCGACATTGATTTCAGCTTCACCGTTACTGATACCAGATTTTAGATCTCGATATTTTATTAATTGTTGTTAATTTCCAACAGTTGCCAGAGCATTAGTCTGGTCTGGATTAGTAATCCAGTGACATTTCCACAACTGCACCAACTCCACGTAGAGATCTATTGGAAACCGCACTGAGCTAGTTATTTCTGTGCTGTTTGACAGATCTGTTAAAAAGAGCTTCTATCAGTTGAACAATCGTGATGGGACTGATGGGGGTAAATGGTTAGATTGTAATTAATCTCCTCTTAGGGGATGGGGCATATTTGAGTAACTTTCCACTTTGCCAGGGAGATGTCAAAGTTGGAGCTGGGATGAAACAGCTTCCCCAGAGACACGGCTTGTTGTGCAGCACAAGTCTGCAGTCCTATTGCAGGAATGGGGTCAAAGCTCATTGCCTTTATTGTATCTACTGTGTTCAGCTGTTTCTTCATGTCACGTGCAGCAAATCAAATTGATTGAAGATGGGCATCTGTGATTATGTGGGCATTATGGCGAGGGTGAGGTGGATCATCCACTCAACACGTCTGGCGGAGTATCTTGCCAGAACTACATCCTTATCTTTTACACTGATGTACAGGACTGTTCCATTATTTATTACTGGGATAATAGTGGAGTCCTCTCCTCTATGAAATTTTTTAACCGTCCATCACCAGGTTGTTATCAGGATTAGGTAAATTGGGACACTGGCACGTTCACCTATACATCAATGAACTACAGATTAACTTGGTTGGAATGGTACAGTGAGGGATTATCCCAGGAAAAACGTTACAGATTGTGCTTGAATTTAATTCTGCGTCTGCTGCTGCTGTAGTCTACAGAAGCACATCAATGTCAGGAATTCTCTATTTAAGAAAGTTTAGAGAGTTAGATTATTTAAAGTGTTTGCAGATGAGTTTTGACTTGGAAATGAATTGAGTGCAATGAAGGATTAGCGATGAAGGAGGAGTGAAAGAGTCATAGACTCTTCGACTTAGACAATATACAAACAGACCTTTTGGCCCAACTCTTCCATGCTCACCTGATTACCGAAACTGAATGATTACTATCTTTCTTCTTTTGGCACAGACCCCTCCAAACCTTTTCTATTCATGTCCGCATCCAATTGTCTTTCATATGTTGTAATTGTACTCCCCAATGCCACTTCCTCTGACAGCTCGCTGCATATACACACCACCCTCTGTGAGAAACAACTGTCCCTGAGATCTCTTTCAAATGTCTTCATTCTCACCTTAAACCTCTCCTCTCTGGTTCTGGACATACCCTCCTATCAATGCCTCAAATGATGTAATAAAGTTCACTTCTCAGCCTCCAACGCAAAAGGAACGAAATCCTAGCATACCCTTATATCTCAAAATCTCTCATCTCCAACACATATTTTAAATACGTTTGTCCCCTTCCCAGTTTCTAACATCCGTCCAATAGCAGGGATACAAGAATTGCACTCAAAGCTTCAAATGTGGCCTTACCATTCTCTTGTAGAGCCACAACATGATATACCAATTCCTATAATCAATGCTCTGACTGATGGAAGTCAGATTGCCTTATGCCTTATTCACTACCTTGTCAATCTGCGACTTCACTTTCAAGGAACTACATACCTGGACCCTGGATCTCTCTGTTTGACAACACTCCCCAGCGCCCTACCATTTTCTGAATAAATCCTACACTCGTTTGTCTAACATCTCACATTTATCTGCATGGAGCTATAACAGCCAATCCTCAGCCCACTTGTCAAGTAAATCAAGATATCTTTGTTCTCTAAGATAGCCTTCTTCACTGTCCACCAGAACTCCAATTTTGGGGGTTTTGTCTCCAAATTACTATTCACAGTTCCAATATTCTCATCCAAACCATTTACAAAAGCAATGAACAACAGCAGCCTGGTCCTTGAGGCACAACGCTGGACACAGCCCACCAATTGGAACAGCAAATCTCTCCCACAACCCTCTGTCTCCTACGGTCAAGCCAGTTTTGCATCTAATTGGGCAGCTCTCCCTGATCTCCTGTGATCTAACCTTATTAAACAGACTACCATGTGGAACCTTGTTGGGCCTCACTAAGGTCCACGTAGACAACGTATGCTGGTTTACATTCATTTATCTTCCTGATCACCTCTTCAAAACCTGCAATCTCGTTTGTGAGACATGGATTCCCAGACATAACGCAGTGCTGAATATCCCCAATCAGTCCTTGTCTTTCCAAATGCATGTAAATCCTGCCTCTCAGAATCTCCTACAAACGCTTATCCACCCTTGACATTAAACTCACTGGTCTGTAGTTCCCTGGACTTTCCTTGCATCTAAATTACAAATAATGTAACGATATTAGCTGTCTTCCTGTCCTCCAGGACCTCAACCGTGGCTGTCAATGATACACATAAGAAAGTCAAGAGAACTTCAGATTCCGTAAGACAGAAATGTGCTGGAAAACCTCTGCAGATCTGGCAGCATCTGTGCAGAGGAATCCAAGTAATGTGTTTCAACACAGGGAACCCCCTCCCCCCCACCCTTCGCAAAATTAAACTTGCAACACAGAGAAGATTTAACCTGTGCTGCAATCTGTAAAAATTCAGAAGGCCAACAACCATCATAAAGGTCACTATTTAAAGTAAAAATTAACAACTTTTTTTTAAAAAAAAAGTCTAACACAGAATAATCAACTAACAACTATTTGCAACTCCTTTCTCTGAACTATTTTTTATGTTCTCCTCTACAATACTGGTCCGATCACCGCTCCCCAGCCCCAATTAAGATATACCAAAACATTAAAATTTCATAACCAGCCAGCTGTCGAATCTTCTCTTTGTATCTTCCTCTGTCTTTTCTTCGCCTTAGAGTTTCTGTTTCACAGGTCATTGATAAATAAAGGTACATTTTGGAGAGCTATTCTCTGGGCACTCTGCAGATGGTGGTGTCATGGCAGTTCTCCCCTAAGTGGTCATTTTTTTCAGCTTTCTACACCAAATCATCGGGTAATTTCATTTTTTAAAAGTATTACCAAATGCCAAATTTAAACTTGATTGTAGTTTAGTTTCTTCGACATAATTTAAATGGATTGATCAGATTTGATTTTTTTTTTGTCTCATAGCAACCCAGGCACTGCCAGCTGCTGGACCAAGTCTTTCATTGTAAATGTTCCAGAACTCACTGTGCTTGTAAATCGTTCAACTCTCTTAAAGGTACAGTACCCTGTACACGTTTTTAATACCTTTTCTCTCAAAAAAGAATCATCATAATGAAAACACGGTCTCATTTGCTTTTCTATTCTTTAAACACATTACCATAACATACAGATCACTGAAATATAAGTCCACCTTAACTCCTTCCCATTTACCGATATTTGCAATCAGATAAATACAAATCTCGTCTGAACTTTGTCAGTTACATCAGTGAGAACGCATCTGCAATTATATTCTTACTACACGCTACATGTACGATTTTTAAATTAAAAGTCTGTAACATAAGACTCCAATGAAATATTCTTTAAAGCGTTCAAAGAATGGAAGCTGATTGGGATCTGGATACACAACCGTCTCCAACACGCTGTTTGTGAATGCACATTAAAATGTTATAAGGCTAGTAGCAAACTCAATAGTTCTTTCTCAATCGTAGAATATTTTCTCTGAATGGATTTGGAGTTTCTTTGGAAAGTATGATCCCATCTCATTGTGCTGCAGCAGGACATCTGCAACTCATTTGCCACTAGCGTTGATGGCAACTTTGAAAGGTTTTCAAGCGTTTGGTGTAGCTGAAACTGGTTTGTTGGTCAATATTTCTTTTTAATGTTCGAATGCCTCCAGGAATTATTTTGTCAACCAAAACTTTGTGCTCTTCAGCAAGTTGGTTAGCGGTGCCACTACACTGCTGACATTTGGAACAGATGTCAGATAGAATCCACTGACTCCTAAGGAGTGAAACACCTTTTTCTTCAAGGTTGATCGGGGAAATTCCTGAGTAACTTTTGTCTTTGCGTTCCATGGGATCAACCTTCCATGACTGATATTTTGTCCCGAGAACATTACGTCTGCATTCACGAATTCTGTTTTGTTTAGTTTTATCACCAGTTTTCTTTCTCGTATTCGTTCAAAAATCTCTGCCAACTGTACCAAGTGATATACCAGGACTTAGTAAAGATCACTACATCATCCAAACGGACTGCACAGTTTATAAACCAGTTCACAACTCTGTTTATGAGTCTTTGGAATGTGTCCGGTGTGTTCGTCATTTCAAAGGGCATCGCTTTGAATCGATACAGACCATGTGGCGTTACAATTAGTAAATTTATTTCACTGGCTCTGATACAGGTATCTGCCAGAAACCACACATAAAGTCCAACTTCGTGATGTAACTGACTTGTCCAACTTTCTCGATACAGTCCTCCAATGTCGGTATTGAATATAAGTCTGATTTTGTAACAGTGTCAATATTTTAATAATCCAAGCAAAATGATTGAGTCCCATCCACTTTGGGAACGAAGATAATCGGCGAGCTCCACTTGCTTGAGCTTGGTTCGATGATATCCTTATTGAGCATAGCCTCCACCTCCTTCTGGACCTGACTGGCTTTGGGAGAATTAACCCGATATGGATTGTTTCATCTGAACAGTATTTTCTACATCTACTTCATGTACAATAGCATTTCTCTCCCCCCCACCCCATATGATTCTAACATATGTCGTCATATTGCAATAACAAACCTTTCAACTGTGTTCTTTGTTCCTGAGACAGATAGTTTACTAACCTATCCCACTGCTCAAGGACTTCTACACATTTTTGACATATTTTGAGGCACACCAAATTCCACGACATTTGGATTTGATTCCTCACTCTGTGGGGCAGTAACTAACACCTGTTTCTCCAATGCATTCTTTCCTCTACTTTTCAGGAGGGGACATACACACTCATGTATAAGTCAAATGAAGGGGTCTGCGAATGTGGGAATTGGCAACAGAGGTGGTAGTTTCATTACTGCCTGTGCCCTACCTATCATTTGACATTAATGACATGTATGCCAAACGTTAACCACATCTTTGCGTATTCCAGGTCAATAAAAATGTTTTTGTTCCTTAGCCCGAGTCTTTCGTATCCCTAGGAGACCTCCTACAGGTAGTTCTTATGCTACCTGTAAAACTTCCTGTCTCTATGCTACCAGCAACACAATCTGGTGCACCTCAGCACATTTCTCCTCTACACTACCTGATGTGGTCTCCATTTCTGTCTTAAGATCTATCTTTCAATAATAACCCTCATGAATATGCTTTGCCTCCTTTTCAGGGTACACATCCACATATATACCTTTTATCGTCTTGTCTGTCTGTTGCAAGTCCCTTCGCCTTACAGGACAAAAACCTGTTTAGGTTTTCCCTGCACCATTACGGCAAACAGGGTGTCCATTAACTGAACATCAACTCTTTCATCTTTGTCCTTCGTGCTGTGACTTATAACAGTGGGATATGGTTGTTGCACAGCCTGGGAAAATACCAAGATATTTCCGATTGAACACTTCAGTTTCTTTGTCTTCCGTAGGCTTCTCCACAACAAGGGATGTCGTTCCTAACTTGGACCCTGCTAAATCGTTCCCAAGAACAAACTGGATGCCTGGATCTGACAGTCTGTTAATCATTCTCACTATAACTTCCCCAGTCTTGAGTAAGCACTCCAACCTGATCTTACCGAGGGAAATGCCAAATTTCTGACCATCTTTCCCATAAATTAATACACTCTCGAGTAACAGATCAGAAAGACTGCAAATTCCTTCATCGCTTACTATTAGCGACTGGTGAGTTCATGTACCTCTCAAATGTGTAATTTCTTGCCCTTCTCCCAATGTTATTTCTGAGAAAACTTTATTCACAGAGGCGAATTCTTTGTTGAGATCAAGTACTAACTCCATACCCATCCCCAGCCTAAGCTGTGCACTTTCCTGCAGCTCTTCGGGTCTTGTTGGGGATTCCTTTAAAGCTTCCACTGATGCCACTGGCTTAGCTTTTTCTTTTACCACATCTTTTCCCCCAGTTCCTTTCTTAACAATCAGAACTGTGAACATACATATTCCTCCTTATGTCAGTGAAACTACCTTTTCCCGAATGCCCTTCTGAAACTACCGGCACTGTAATTTCTGTGTCCCACTCCATTACAGTGAAAACACCTGAGATCTTTCACCTCCTTTCCACTCTCTTGGGCAGCTTCTTTAACCTTTGGTAAACTCATATGTTCCACTCTTTCTTTTATAGTGTAGCATCTCCCCTTCTCCAAAATTATATCCCTCACAGGACGAAATTCTGGCTCGAAGCTTGTCTCATGCAGCAACATGTATTCATCTGCCATTACTCTTGCCCTTCTCGATTTCTGAAATTTCTTTTCCTCCACGTGAATTGTTATCGTCTCTGGAAGTGAGGTTTTAAACTCCTCCAGCAGAATAATCTTCCTTAGAGCCTCATGGGTCTTATCTATCTTTAAAGCCTGCACCAATCTATCAAAATGCCGACGTTTAATTCTTTCGAACTCAAAATAAGTCTGACCTGGTTTCTTCTTTATGTGTCCGAACTGCTATCTACATGCTCCCAGTACCAATTCGTAATTCGTAATCACATAAAATACTTTTTTTCACGTCTTCATAATCTCTTAACCCCTCATCTGACACCGCAGCAAATACCTCAGTAGCTGTGCCTACCAGCTTAGACCCAACTCGCATTACCCATAAATCCTTGCACCACTCCACCTGCCTAGCCAAATTTTCAAATGAAATAAAGAAGGCTACAATATCCTTCTCATCAAAATGTGGCAGAGTTTTGACATAGTTGTATATTTCACTAATGTCCTTTTTACGCTCCATCCTGTTCACTTGACTTTGCTGCCTTAACCACAACTTCTCAAGTTCAAATTTGCTCTCTCTTTGTTCAGCAAAGAACTTTCTGCTCTCTTTTTATTCCTCTCTCTCTCTCTCTTCCCCCGTGCTGTCTCTTTCTTCTCTCTTTCTCTGTCCCTTTGTTTACCTTTAAACTTCATTTTCTTCAATTGTAATTCAAGTTTTTTTCTAAATCTCCTGCACTTGTCTGTTTCTCTGACACACCTCATTGTTTGAGTAATTTCCTGACAATTTCAGCTTTACTCTTGTTCTTGTTTAAAGCCAAGTCTAATTTCTTTGCTAATTCCAAATTTTTGGCTTTTAAATTCCTCGTCAATGCCCTCGGCAAATGTGAGAATCATCTTCAAACCCCAGAACCTCTTTAACATTTTTTAAGATCCATTTCTCTCAGTTTAAATTTAACCAACCGCAAGTCACCGAAATGAAACAAAATGTCTCCCCGACTTTTTATTTAAAGTTCTTGGACAATAACGTGTAAATGATTAAATCTACGATGCATTTTCATACTCTGAACATATTTAACTCTGCCCAAATCTCAGACTGGCTCTGTCTCAACTTGTTCATATCGCAGACACAAGGCCCCAAACTATTATGACACATGGTAAACTCCGCTCCTAATCGAAACCAGCCACACATAAAAATGTTCACCTCATGCCCTAATCTGTTACATTTTGAGAGGCAAAGATCCATTTACAAAGGTTACTATTTAAAGTAAAATTAATAATTTTGTTGTTTAAGTCCAACAGAGAATACTAAAATGAACAATTACTTACAACTCGTTTCGGTAACCTGTTTTTTTTCCCCTCCCACTCCACAATAATGTTCCGATGAAACAAATCACCATTATTAAGATTTTTTTAAAAAATATATAATCACCTTTCAAACCTAGTCAGCTTTGTCAATTCTCCTTTGTAGACTTTTCTCTGTAGATTTTTATCTTGGATGGCTTTGATGTTCTGCTGTGCAAACTTCTTACAGACAGTTACCTTTCAGAAAGCTCTTCAGCTAGCAGTCTACCTCTGTGAATGCCCTTGTCAGTTCTCTCCTTAAATGTTCAAACTGACCGGTTTTACACCTCAAAACATTGCATTATTTCATTGATGTTGATGCCATCAGATATATTATATATTAAACTACATTGAATTTCAGTGTATTGGGGCATAGTTAAACCGACTGGCTGAATTTGAATTTGCTTTTGTACCATGGCAACTCAGAATCGCTATTTGTTTCACAGTCAAATGTTACATTTTAACTTTTTTCAGAACAATGTACACCTCTTCACCTTCATAACAATATCATTTGTCAGCCCTACGTAGTTTTACATAAATTTGATCACCTAAGTTCACATAATAGTCTTTTCTGTTCAAAAAAGACCCGCTTTCACTCATCCTTCCTTTGTCTAAATCCCTCTTTCCAGTTATGATTACAATTACTAACAATGTTATTGGCATTCTTCGACAAAGTAATGCATTGTGTGTGTTTAGTGAATAATCCTCTCTAATTGAACTGAGGTGAAAGGATGAGATGCAATCACATTTCCATTTGAATAAGTAAATGTGCAACTTTTGCGAGCTTTCTGATATTAAAAAAAGGCAAAAATCTCCTTTATTCAGGATTGGGAAAGTGAACAAATGCCGTTCACGGGCAGAACAGGAGTAATTCAATGGAGTTTTCCTGGAATCAGTGAATAACCAAATATTTAGTTTTCTCCTGAGAGTTTGAATTCAGCTTCGTTTCAAGTCTGAGTTGGTTATGTTTTTATCAATATGCAAATATCATCGGTGACAAAACCAGAAGTTGCTAGAAATGCTCAGTATTTCTGGAAGTATATATTGTGAGAAAGCAGATTCAACACAGGATAACAGAATGGGTCTAGGTTGTTTTCTTTTTGCCAATAGTGTTCAGCGATGTGCCGGTTAGGTGCATTAGTCAGGTTCAAATGCAGAGTAATCGAGTAGGTGAATGGGTCAAAGTGCCTTACACTTCGGAGGGTCAGCGTGGACATGCTGTGTGAAATGGCCTGTTTTCCCACCCCAGTGGGATGAATTCTATGAATTAATCATACAAAGGGCGATTGGTGTGAGGATCAGGGATGTCTTTGAGCATGTTCAGGGCATACTGAAGGGGGAGGATGAACAGCCAGCTATCGTGGTACACGTTGATATGAATGGCATCCGTCAGAGGAGTGAAAGGTCCAGCAAAGAATGTTTAGGAAGTGAGGCCTGATTTTAAAAGCGGGCTCTCCATGGTTGTGTGGGAAAGAGAACCCACTGACTTCAATAATTTCAGTCCGCGTCAAGATCTGAAGCAGCAGTATCGTTCATATACTCTTGCAAGAGTGGTGGCTATAAGATAGGCACAACGAGTTTAACAAGTTCACAGTTTTTTATACAATTCATTCCTCTTTTACTCCTCCCCCGCTTATCCCATTGCTTCTACCATGATTGCATCTCCCAGTTCTCTAACCATGGCTGTTTATCCCTTGCCTCATCTGGCCTTGTTCGTGACAAAAATGCATGTCCTGCTTGGCTGCTTCATCACATCCCTCTGTGGTCTATTTTTATATATCCTCCTTGACTGCCATCTGCTTACATGCTCGATAAAGCAATATTTCCTTCTATTCTTTGCCCACACTGAGCCTTATGACCTCTTTATTGTGTTTTTTCTTGTTTTTTCAGAACCTGGAAACAGATGCTTATAACTGTTTATACAAGCATATCTCGCTTAAATTGCACCTCTGTTTCTCTTTCATGATTCAGCCTTGTGATCATTGGACATAACAAGATTTATAATTACTCCTCACAATTCTCCCTTTTTATTTTTACATTCAATTGTTGTTTCTGCAATTTTTCCAGTAAGCATCGCCCCCAAAATTAACAAGCATTATTCATGAGACTTCGTCCATCTTGGTCTCACTCATCCCCTCATTATTTAATAGAAAAAAACGTCCTTCTGCGTGATTCCCATTTAGGGGCATCTGTTTCATTAAGGCTGTCTCAATAAGTCTTTGGGTGAGCCCTCGTATACAGGGTATGATGCAACAGCTAATGGTTACCAATATCCTGGCTACTATTATTAGGGAAGTAAGGATGGAAACCACCAACCCCTTCTATTTTCAAAACCATGATTCAAGCCATCCCATGAGAGATGTGTCTTCTCCTGAATTATCAGCCAGTTCCTCTGCTAAGGTAGTAAATCCTCTTAAGGCCCGAGTAATTGAACCATCAGGTGCAGTGTTATCAGGAATGAAGTACAACAGCTTCCTCCTAACATCACACACACACACACACACACACACACACACACACACACACACACACACACACACACACACACACACACACACACACACACCTTTTCCATTCGAGTCATATCAAGGGCCATTCTGTTTTCCCATGCCATCCTACTTGTCACATCAAGCTGTTCTGATATTCCTTTAACCGCATCACTTGTATAATTTATAAATCGCTGTTGATTATAGAAAATGTAATTGATCCAATCTACATTTTTATTAACTGTTACCCACCAAAAGAGAGCTGCCTCAATGCCTGCTGCAATCTGGTTGCGAGCCTTGACCTCATCAGGTACCCACCCACCCGGCCCCCAGGGACCTCTATAGAATTGAGATAAATCCTGTCATCGAAAGAAGAACCTAAGAATGATCTCTTACTCCTTCTCTTTTACCCTCGTATCTTTTCCTTCTCAAACGCCAGGGTGAATGGAACTGCCAATTGTATAATTGCACATCTCCCTCTCCAATCTGGAGGTAGAGTGGGTCTCAATATTTTGCCTCCACAGTATGATCACAAATCCACTTGGCCAACTTTAGTGCTGAGTAGTTACCTCCCTTGTGTGTATCAGTGAAATTCTTAATTTCTGTACATAATTTCAGCTTCCCCAAATCTCTTGACCGATTTGTACCTCATCTATGCACATACGATATGTGATTTCCTACTACAGCTGAAAACTTGGAGGGGGGGTTAAGTCTTTCATCTCCAAGGGAGGGAACATCAGAGATAAGGAGGTGTAGTTCCTATCATTCCATGCAGTCTTATCCTGTTGCAGGGATATCATACATTTCATGCTCTTCCTGTCTCGCTTCAATCCGAGTGGAAAGGGAAACACCTGGGCCACTGGCCTACCGGAGGCATATGCATAGCAATTGCTCTTATTCAGAAGTTTTACAATATACTTTACCCAGACATTTGTATCACCGTATCCAATTTCTATTTCGATAGTCTGTTTCAAGTCCTTAACTTTTTTTTTACTACTTTAGGGTCATCGAGAGGGGTGAAAGGTTGTATCTTATTACCCAGTAGTTCTGCCCATTTTCCCTTTCCGACGCCAATTCTAAAACAACTGCCTGAGAAATCATTTCCCTTTGTTGTAATTTCTATCCCAAATGTTTCATTTAATTGTACCTGATAGGTATCTCCACACCCTCCACCCCAAAATTCCTTCGTACCATGTGGTTTTCTTTATCGTTATGTATATTGGGTCGCACTCTTTATCGGGACAATCGAAAGCTGGGGCCCAGTGTACTGTGAAGAGACGATTATAGCAAGTACCATCCCAAAGGCCATCCCCATAGGACATAAGATGTATCTCTGAGCTGCGGTACTGTTTTTGATTATCTACATCCCCACAATTTACGAAGCTGCATGCATCGGCATCTATTACTTGCGGATTATCAGACTCAGGGACAGTTAATAACACATATGAAAATGATGTTTCATAAAATCCCAATACTAAAAGAGCTAGTATCATAACTCTAAGCATCCCCAGCGTTCTAAAAATCATACTGAAGCACCAAAAGACTTAATGTACAATCCTACAGAAATAATCCCGCGTTCGCGTCACCACTGTATAATCAGTTACTCAATGTCTCTTCAGTCTGAGTTTCAGCGGTTCTTGCATTGATTCGGCTGTCCAGACGTATTTCTCAATTGGAGATTCCACTAGCCCTTTGATCCGAGTGGAGTGAATCCAGCCTTTCCCCACCGTCCTTATCACTGTTTCAGTCAAAAAGGCCTGGTCCGGCCCTTTCCAGTCTGGCTGCATTTTAGTCTCTGTCCATGATTTTAGTAAGACCCAATCTCCCTTTTTAATTGGATGAAGAGCGAATTCAAGGGGCGGATACGCCCTGTGCCAACAAACCCTGTTTCCAGAGGAAAGATAAAGAGGAGGACAAGCCCAGTATATACTTCTTTAAGAACAAATCTTTAGTTTCTGGGATTGGCAGTGGCCAGAGGATATACCTCCACCCATCTGGATAAATGATCAACTATTACCAATATATCTCAGTCTTCCCACTTGGGGTAATTCGGTATAATCTACCTGGATGCTCTGGAATGGTCTTAGCCCAGGTTCTCTCCCTCCTGGGATTTGTTTTCTTAATAATTTCTTGTTTTTTTTTTACGTGTAATGCATCCCTCACATACCTATTTGGCTCTCGTATATATCCCTTTGCATCCATATTTCCCTAAGTCTAAATCGCACATGACTTCCACTCCCCAGTGGCTCCCCTGATGTAGGACAGCCATAATTTCTCGCATCATCATTTTGTTTAACATTTCACTTCCTCCATCCAAAATATGTCTGCTGATTTTGCAGCGCCTACATTTTTCAATTCATTTTCCTCTCTTTCAGTAAATATTGGAGGTTCCCGAGGACCTGGAACAGTAGGTATAGGGAATAAACCACAGTTTTCTGTGGATTTAGGGCTGCTTCTTTCGTTATCTCATCGGTCAGTAACGTAACGTTCCATTCTTTAAGTAGCAATGAATTAATGCAGTCATGTTTTAAATTAACCGTGAATCAACATGACAGGTCACGGAGAATGTGTGAAGGGATCCTGCCAATTAATATTGATTCAGGCTAACATAATTGATTTTTTTAAAGATCTTAATTATTAATTATATACTACATATATAAAATAATGATTATTTGTGATTCAGGGTGGAAACGCAACAAGTGTCCAAAACATTTTTAAAAATTAATTGCACAGTTCTGTCTGTTTACCAGTCACTTGAGACTTCTCATTCTATTTCCGTAATTGTTTTACGCGAGTACGTTTATTTTAAAGAACCTCAACAGATTCCATAGCACCATTTGCAGTTAATTCAATCCCAATTTGGTGGCAGTATTTTGTCATGAGCGCAAAACTGATTCTTCGTCCCTCTCATCGCAAAACTGTCGCCATAATCCAGTTAACTCTTTCATTCCTGCTCCCTTGGGCTTAAAATTTAAGGATGACCTTGCTGCTCCCGTATCGACTAGGAAAACTACGTCCTCTTTATAAAGTCGCACCTTCAAATTTATCAAGGGTTCCTGGTGGGTACCCGGGGGCAGGAACCCCTGACACCCCTCTTCCTTATCAAAATTCATAAGCAATATTGCCCTCTCTTCCTTTTTCAGATCCGGACATTACCACTTAAAATGACCTGTCTATCCACAGCAATAACATCACGCCTGTGGGGATTTCTAAATTGATCCCTGTTCCTGCCCACCAAACCACTTAACATCTCCTCCCTTTATTTTCAACATGCTGCCACCCACCATTCCGGTTTCGTTGTCCTTTTAGTTTTGTCGTTTTCTTTATTACCTCATCAACGGTGGGCTATCATTATTTTTGCTCTTTGTTTCCGCTTCTCATGTTACGTTGCCAGATGTTTGTTTGGACATTGAATTTCTTTGTTAAGAAGCATTGCAATGTTTCTTGCTTCCTATAACTTCAAATACCAATTCATCAATTTATGCTTTTCTAAGTTTAAAGACTGTTCCTAATTATACTTTTTGGAACCTTACATATATGTGTGTGTGTGTGTGTGTGTGTGTGTGTGTGTGTGTGTGTGTGTGTGTGTGTGTGTGTGTGTGTGTGTGTGTGTGTGTGTGTGTGTGTGTGTGTGTGTGTGTGTGTGTTACAAATTCATTTATTCAGCATTTCATATTTAAAATGTAAAATGCATGCAGTTCCCATCTTTGAAAACCACTAAAATTACCCAATTTTACATCTTTAATTTAATTCCAAGATTAGTTTTCTTAAGTCATCCTGACCAGTCATTTCTCAATGACAATGCTATAGGTCGTGAAATAGCCGGAGCTGCCTTAAAAGCATTTGTCGAGTCAAGTTTTTTTAAAAAAAGTCGAATACATGAATAATGGCCGAATCCAAGATCACAGATATTAACCATAGGATTTTTTAAAATTACAATCCAAAGTTGAACTGACATTTCAACTGTCCTCCATGAATCGCTTTTATATAAGGATAAAAGAGATTCGTTCGAAGCTGATAGTAAGGCAGTCATGACCTGCAAAAGAACAGGAGTTAACATTTTATTTCATAATCACTGTAAAATCCTGAACCTTAAAATAAATCATTTTAAGTTTCCATAATAGAAATCAGATTCAAAACAGTCCCGGATCTCAAGCTCCAGGGAACAAAGCACAAACACTCAATCACCAACAAACAGATGCGCATTTAAACCAAATCGCAAAGGGTTAAACCTTCTACCAGCTGTACAGGAATTGCAGTTAGAGTCGCCTGGGTGTGATTGGGATTAGAGTCCCCTAGGTTGGTCTGGATTAATCAATTGGCAAGGAGAGCCTCAAAGAACGATTCATCGAACGTATGAGGGATTATTTCTTCGAGTAACGTCTCAAGGAACGAAATGGAGAACTGGCTTTGTTATAATTTGATGAGGTAGGAGTAAAAAATCATACTGTAGTACAAGATCACCTTAGAAAGAGTGACCACAACATGCTTCAGTTTCACATTCAGACTGAAACAGTGAAGGCAGAGTCACAGATGTGAGGTGTAGTGTTGGACAATGACAATTTTACTGGCCGGAGGAAGGGCTTGGACTGAGTGGACTTGGCAAAAAATATTAAAGGGCGGGACAGTTGAAGAACAATGACAGCTACTTCGCGAGATAGTCCAAACCCCTTAATTAAAGTGCAATCCTGCGTGAAAGAGGAATTTTAAAAAGGTGAAAAATGATCCATGTCTTAAAAGAAAATCAATAATGACATGCAGGTGATGGCCTGGTGGCATTATCACCAACTGCTGATCCAGATAATGTTCTGGGGACTCGATTTCAAATGCCACCATGGCAGAGGGTGGAACTTAAATTCAATATGAATCTGGAATTAAGAGTCTATAGATGACAGTGAATCTATTGCTTATTGTTTGACACATCCATATGTTTCATGAATGTCCTTTAGGACTGGAAACCGCCATCCTTACCTGATCTGAACTACATGTGACTTCAAACCCACACAAATTTGCTTGAAGCTTAACTGCCTCTGAGCAGTTAGGGAAGGACGATGAGTACTGTCTAACCAGCGACGCCATCTTCCTATGAATGGAACGAAGAAAAGCACTTTAATTGTTCGCACTCTTTTGCTAAAAACAAAATCAAAATGGCTACGAAGGAAAATGCATCGAAATCATAAGAATGAATGAAGAACACTTGTCCAAATAGACAAAAAGTAAAAGAATGCTGAACGCAAATATTGGCCTTTTAGAGAATGAAAACGACGGGGTAGTAATGGCAAACTCAGAAGGGGCAGAGGGAGAATGCCAACATTTCTTGCTTTCACAGTGGAAGATAATTTCTTCCTAAAATTTACAACAATTGCAAAGGATCTTTCTGGGAGTACGATGCTGAGGGGAAAAGGTAATAAATACATTGATGGGATTAGAGGGAGATCAGGTTCTTGGCCTGCACTCTGTTATGTTAAAAGGAGGTAACAGCAGAGGTACCTAATGTGTTACTTACGATATTCAAAAAATCCTTTGATTCTAGAACTGTGCTGAATTATTGGAAAATTAATAATGTGAAACTCGTATTCAAAACAAAAGATAGGAAAAATGACAAACTTTAGACCAGTGAGTTTTAACTCGGTAGTGGGGACGTTTCTTCAGTCAACCATAATGGAAGAAATAACTGAATATTTGGAAAAAAAAACAACGATGAGTTCACCACTGTCAGTACGGTTTCATGATGGGCAGGTTGTGCTCGACAAATCTGCTGATGTTCTTTGAGAACGTAGCCAACAATGTAGATAATTGAGATACAGAAACTGCTGTACATCTAAACGTTAGAAGGCATTTGACAAGGTGCTGCATAAAGGACTGATTTAGCAGGTTAGATTCCACGGGGTTAAGGGTAGAATATTGAATTGGATAAAAGATTGGCTTACTGATAGAAAGCAGAGCATCGGGATAACTGGTCTTTCTCTGACGAACTAAAACTCATGATGTGCTGCAGGTTTCAGTTCTCAAACCTCAACTGTTTACAATCAATCCACATGACCTGGAAGGAGAGACAGAGTGTAGAAACTAAATTCACAGATGGTACTAAACTAGGTGGCAAACAGGCTGTAATACGGAAATAAAGAGTTTACAGATGAACATTAGAAATTGAGGCAGATTGTTATATCTGGCAGAAGGTGTTAAATGTGGATAAGTGCAAAGTTGAATTTCCTTCCGCCACTCCTAATTTCTATGTTCTTGTGTTGCTCCATCTGCAGGTTTTTGAATTTACTTCATTGTTGGTGGCTGGGGTGACATGACATGTGGGTTTTGTTCAAGGGAGGTGTAGGTTGCTCTGTGTGTCGGGAACAAAACATTAATGTGGAGAAATGACCTCAGTCAGGCTTTGTTGATTCCCACAGCCGGCCTGGCAGCCAGCTGGCCTATCCCTGCTCTTTATTCCTGATGTTTAGTTGCCTGGAGTAAACCACATCAAAATGTTGCAGTCAGACAGACAGTCCGTAATTAACATGCCAATTTCATAATAAAGAGACAAGTTAACATTCCGATCAGAAGTAAATACTTGGCAATTCTTTTGAGATTTCAATGACTATTTGCTGCAACTTCAGTATGGGAAGTGAGTGACGGGACTGCAAAACATTTTAGCATTGTTGCAACTTTATAGTTTAGATATTGAGTAAAGATATTACATTATCAACACTGTTGGAAAGTGTCATGCTGTATATCCTATGAAAATATTTTGAATTATTATAAAAGAATACAAACAATGAGAAGATTAGAAAAGGAAAATGTGAAGAGGATGTAAGTCTTTAAAGAGGTCAGAGAACGGGCAAATATTGGTCTTTGGATCATAATTGAGAAACTGTGTCTGTGTTTGCGTGTGTTGGAGAGTTGAATGGAAAAATTGTACAATTTCAATGAACAGATTACGAAACGGAGGCACGAGGAATGGGGAATCTGGATCACAAAAACAAACCTCTGCATCAATATCACATTTTTCAGAAGACAATATAAATCTTGAAATATTTTAAACCCAAATACATTTAGAAATAGGAAAGATTTTCTACAGTTTACAGATTAATGGTGAGACCACTTACACTTTATAAGTGTATCTCCTTTTTATTGAGACTACGAGAAAGGGGAAAGGCTACTCTCTGATCATCCTGTGCATACCCCCATGCTGTTTAACACCGCCACCAGGAACACCTCTCAACCTTCTTTGCTTAAAAGTAAAGTCAAGTAAATCAAGCCTCTCTTCAGTTTGAGTACTCTCTTGTCTTAATATTTCAGAAATATATCACATTTATATGTGTTACATTTTTCATCAGCGATTGATCTGTCCACCTGAACAGTTGTTTTATACCCTCCTGTAAACTCACACCTTCCTCCTCACTGTGAACTACCAGCTTATCTTTGTGTCATCCACAACGTTATTTATCATTTCCCCAAACTCCATCCCTCCCATTCTCATCATCAGCATTTGTGAAGTTCACTACTTAGCCTTGATTTTCTTCCTGTTCTATTGTTATTCCTATTTTCGTGAATTTACAGCATAATGCAGTTGAGGTTTTTTATGAGGAAGCCATGAATTTTATTTTGGACGTGAAGCTCAATTCGCCTTTTATATTTGTCCTTCTCTACGATTTATTCATAAGGCTTGTACGTAATTAATATTGAATTAGGTTTCGGTGGCTTTCCCTGCAACATTTGGGTGTTACGTGGACGTGGGTCATGTTTTTGTATCATTCTTGCAATAGTCAGAACTGAAGGAACTTTCTGTCTGTACGATGAACACAGTTTCACAATTTTGTTTGAAAGAGTTCGAGTGATGAGGATAAAGATTCAATTAAATTCTATATTTAGAATCGCGGCAGGAGATTAAATCGTATCGTAAAGTCACTTTGAATTGGGAACAAATTATTAAAACATGCATCCACTTTTCTTCGTTTTGTTAAAACAGTTTCACATAATGTTCATAGAGCAGCATGGATCTTACAGCTGCTCCTGGAATTGCAGGCAGTTAAATATTTGATGTAGTTTTTTTTGCAGTTGATATAGTTATTACAATTTATTAATTTAACATCATTTTTTCTATTTTGTTTCATTTACATACAAAAACAATAAAAAAATTAAAAACTCACAATTTTCTTTCAAACGATCTTTTGTTTTAAAAGAGCTTTTTAAGGGTGGTTTACAAAAGAAAGGAAAAGTCTATTTCTGTTTTAAAAGGTATCTTTTGTTACACCGCAAATGTGTTTTTGCTTTGAAAAATTACTCAGCTCTTTTTAAAACACGGAGTTGTACCCTCCTTCCGGAGAGTCCTACACGTTTTCAGCTCCGGAGGAAACTACTTTCTTCTCGGGATTTATTGAAGAGGAATATTTTTATTGATTCAATTAGCTAAGTGGCTGATTTAGTTTAAGTTTTATATGTTTGATACGTATATGTATTTAATTTTCCATTTCTTAAACGTTATTGTCTGTAGGTAATGAAAGGTAACATATATATATAAGTTGTCAAAAACAATCCTGCTGTTATGCATAATGTTATTACGGCCATATATAAGGTACAGAGAGAGATGGCGCGAAGATTTAGAAAAAATGTTATCCAGCAAATCAGTTAGACAGTTGGGTGACTGTCAGCAAGGATAAGAAGGTAGTTCAAATGTCTCTGGTGGCTATTCTTCTATCAAAATGCTTTCTGCTTTTAGAACAGCTGAAGGGAATTGTCTCTCTGAAGAAAATGGAGGAGCAATCAATTATTGGACAATTTGAATTATTGTTATGTTCAGCAGCATTTGAGAAGAGTGAGTAGAATTATTGCTTCAGTGGGCTTTTCTATCGGGACATCAACAGGAGATTCTGGGGCAGTGACTGTTAATTTAGGATGGTTTGTTGCTTTCCCTGTGCGAGGATTAAGAACGTTTTGAAACAATTCAAGGACGTTGTGAAAGGTGAGATTGAATAGCCAAACACTATTGTAGATATTGGCAGGACTGACATTTTTAGGGAAAGATTAAAGCAGTACAGAGTGAACTTAAGAGGCGAGGTAGAGTATTAAAAATAAAACCGTTAAAGCAATACGTTCTTGTTTACTCTCAATGCCAAACTCAACCGGGAAGGAACAAAGGTTTAAAGGAGAAAAATCAACAGCTGAAGAGGCTATTGTGTTATTGAGGGATTTAGATTTTTGGGAAATTGGAATCAATTTTAGAATAGAAATGACCTGTTCAGAAATGATTGGTCTAATCTAAACTGGAGAGCAACGAATATCTTATCAGAAAGATTTGCTCATTCTATGTAGGGAAACTTTATATGATAGAGACGGCAAGGGGATGTTCTAAGTTGCAGTAGAAATGGCAGGATGATGAGAAATGTTAATGATTGTGAGGAGAGCACGTCAATTGGAAAAGAAAAACGAGAGAGTCAAAATTATATAGTAATTCTGAAGCACGAAATTGCAATTATTTCAATGTAAGGGGTCTTACAGGGAAGGTTGATGAACTCAAGGCATGTTTAAGAAAATTGGTCGAAAGGTGTCCAAGTCGAGAGTGTAGTTATGGGAAAGCACAGCAGGTCAGGCAGCATGTGAGGAGCAGGAAAGTCAAAGTTTTGGGCAAAAGCCCCTCATGAGGAATGGGCTGATGAAGGGCTTTTGCTTGAAAGAACGAATTTCCTGCTCCTCGGATGCTGCCTGACCTACTGTGCTTTTCCACCATCACACTCTCCACTCTCATCTCCAGCATCTCATCCTCACTTTCGCCTGAAAGATGTTCAAAACTGGCAATTCAATGTTCCAGGTGTAAAGGGTCAGAGAAAAGATGGAAACAGACATGCGGTGGGCAGGGAGGGGGAGTTCTGCCATTTTTGATAAAGGAATAAATTATTGCTGCAACTGGGGAAGATATTTCTGAAAAAGTATCTAATTAAAATATGCATGTAGTATTAAAAATAACAGAATAAAGTTCAGTTTGAACAGATTGCACCACATGGTCATTTGTGACAAATCGCCAGTGTAAATATATTGGTCGAAATTAAAAATAAGAAAGGAAAGAACACGTCGATTGTATTGTACCATATGCTCTTCAACAGTAAGAAAGAAATTGAGAAACATACATGTAGGGAGATCTCAGATATATATAATCTTAATAAGGTTGTAATAATGGGGGATTTTAATTTTCTAAAAATCGATTGGACTACCACAGTGTTAACGGGTTGGATGGTGAAGAAATTGTCAAATGTGTTCGAGAAAATTTTCTTAATCAATATGCGGATGATTCTAAAAGAGAAGGAGCAAAACTAGTCCTTCTTTTGTGTAATAGGCAGGGTAAGTGACTGAAGTAAACGTGAGGGAATATTTTGGGTTTTGCAATCATTCTGGGAGACCATGTTCAGGAGTTGGATCTGGCTGCACTCCGGATCATCCGAGATACTGAGCACATCATAGATAAAAGCTTTAGTGAGGTGATCACACTCAAGTCCCTCCCTTAGCCATGTTTCGGTAAGGACTATAATATCCCAGTCTCATGTAAAGATCCACGCCCTGAGTTCATCTGCCTTACCTGTCAGCCCTGTTGCATTTAATTAAAAGCAAGTTAATCCAACAGGCATTCCTTGCTTCCTGTCATGTTCCAGGCAGAGAGTAGTTGGGCGACCACCAGGAATGGCAAAGGGAGTAGGCAGGAGGTGCAGGAATCCCCTGTGGCCATTCCTCTCGAAACCAAGTATCCCATTCTGGATACTGGTTTTTTGTATGTTGGGAGATGGGCGATAGGTGTCAGGGAATGACTGTTCAGGGGAAAGCAGCAGTAGCCAAGATGGTTGCACCTGATCTGGGGAGCAGCAGGAAAGAATAAAGGTAAACAGATTCTTAGAGAGAGGAGATTTGATTGTTAGGGGGATAGATTGGAGATTCTGTGACCTCAAACGGGAAACTAGGATGGTGTGTTGCCTCTCAGGGTTCAGGGTCCAGGATGCTTCTGAGTGGCTGCTGAAAGTTCTCAAGGGGGAGGGTGAGCAGCCAGAAGTCATTGTGCACAATGGTACAAATGACACGGTTGGATATTGGAATGTGTTTGTGTAGAATGATTAACTGAGAACTCGGAGAAAAGTTAAAACCAGGACCTCGATGGTGATAATCTCCAGATTACTTCCAGTGTCATGAGCTAGTGAAGCTAAGAATAGGAGGATATCAAGATAAATATATGACTAAAGAATTGGTGCACTGAGCGGGATTCATATTTTTAGACCATTGGGAGCTTTTCTGTGACAAAGTTGACCTGTTCAGGAGGGACTGGTGGCACATGCACTCGAGGGGGGATCAATATCTTCGCAGCCAGTTTTGCTAGTGCAAAAGAGGAGTATTTAAACGAGATTGGCAGGAGGTGATATCCTCAAGAGCAAGGAGGCAAGTGAGAGGCTGGAAGGAGATACGTTGAGAAGACATATCAGGCTGGAACACGATAGAGAACAAGAAATGCCCATGGATTAAATTGTGTTTATTTCAGTGCAAAAGGGCTGACAGTTAAGGCAGATGAATTCAGGGTGTGGATAGGCTATCGGCGCTCGATAGTCTAGCTATTACAGAAACATGGCTGAGGGATGGATAGGACTGACAGCTTAATGTACCCGAGTTAAATGCATTAGGAGGGCCAGAGATCGTGGAACGAGAGGAGGAGAGTTGCATTTCTGAATAAAAGATGTATTGCAGCAGTGATCAGAGATAAAATAACTGATGGATCATCCAATGAGGCTTTGTGGGTGAAACTAAGAAATAGGAAGTGGATGGTAACATTATTGGGGTTGTACTACAGGCCCACAAATTGTAAACAGAAATTGCAGGAACAAAAACATGTAGAGAGATTACGGAGACTTTCAGGAACATTTGGGTTGTCATAATAGAGGCTTTAATTTTTTTTTATAACACAGAATTGCAGTGCCAGAGCATTAAGGGATTTGATGGGCTGGAATCAATTAAGTGCGTCAGGCAAGTTTCCTCAAACAGAATGTAGAGGGTCCTAATCGGAAAAGGAGTAAAATTTGTCCTACTCTTAAGAAATAGGTCAGGACAGTTGAGTGGGGTGACAGTAGGTGTCCACTTTGGGACCAGTGACCATAGATCTATTAATTTTAAAATAGTTATGAAGAGGGAAAAAATGGTATACAGATTCAAGTTATAAAATGGGGCAAGGTTAATTTTGATGGACTTAGACGGGAGTTTTCAGGGGTTGATTGGAGTAGTCTGTTTGCAAGCAAAGGGACCTCAAACAAGTGGGAGTTTAAGATCTATATGTTCCTGTGAGGGTGAATGGAAAGTTGACAGGAATGAGGTACACTGGATGACAAGAGATGTTTAGGCTTTTACCAAAAGAAATGAGGGGGCGTGGGTCAGGTAGAGACAGCTGGGATCAAGGGAATCCCTGGAGGTGTACAGGGGATACAGGAGTTTACTGAAGAAGGAAATCAGGAGGGAGAAAAGGCGATATGAGATAACCTTGCCTGAGAAGATCAGGGTGAATACAAAGAGGTGCTTTAAGTATATTAAAGGAAAAGTAGTAACTAGAGAGAGAATAGGACCCCTCAAAGACCAAAATGGATATGTTTGTGTGAAACCATAAGAGATGAGGAATGTCCTCAAGAAATATTTCTCCTCTATGTTTACCGTGGAGAAAGACATGAGTACTCGGGAAATTGGGGAAATTGTTGGTGATAACTTAGGGACAGTCCATATCACAGTAGAAGAGGTATTGGATCTACTAGAATGTTTGAAGTTGGATAAATCTCACGGTCCTTTCAGATATATGCAAAAACAATGCAGGGGCTAGAGAAGAACTTCCGAGGGCCCTGGCTGATAATTTTGATCATCAGTTACCACAGGTGAGATCCCATAAGACCGGAGGAAAGCAGATGTCGTACTCTTATTCAAGAAGGACTGAAAAATAAAGCCTGGGAAATACAGACCAATAAGCTTAATATCTGTGGTAGGTAAATTACTTGAGAAGATTCTGAGGAATAAGATGTACATGCATTGGGAAAACAGGGTTTCATTAGTAATAGTATAATGGCTTTGTGAGTGGATGTTCACGCCTGATGAATTTGTTAAAGTTCTCTGATGACGTGACCAGGAAGATTGAGTAGGGCGGGCAGGTAGACATCCAAACGTGTGGTGCTGGAAAAGCACATCAGGTCAGGTTGCATGCGAGGGACAGGAGAATCGACGTTTTGGGCACAAGTCTATCATCAGGAATGTCCATGACATCGATATTCCTGCTTCTCGGATGCTGACTGACCAGCTGGGCTTTTTCAGTGCCAAACTTTTCAAATCTGATCACCAGCATCTGCAGTGATTACATTGACCAAGGGTGGCCGATCTGGTCTATATGGATTTCAGTTACACGAGAACAGGATGAGGCTTCTCAGCCCCTGGACCATGATATACATTTACAGGAGGAGACCAATCAGCCCCTCCAGTCGATAGAACTAGACCCAGTTTAGATAATGCAGCAACAGTATCAGCCTATTCAGCTACTTGAAGTACTACAGTAAATGGAAGAGGCAATAAATTGACTGGACGATAGGGTTTGTAGTAATAATACCAGGCTATATAGCCCGTCAAGACTGTCCTTCCCTTCAGTAAGGTCAGGGCTGATCTATCTTGGCCGCAATTTCTCTTTCATGCCCAATTTTTTGTAGCCCTTAACTCTCTGATGTGTCAAAATTCATTTACACCACACTGCTCCCTCAAACATTCAGAGATGTAGCTGTCTGGGATAGAGAGGCCCCAACAGTCACTACCCTCTGAGAGAAGGAAACAGTCCGCACACATTTAACTTGGCCTTTGACATGAACAATAGCTATGAAGTTAAAAATCACACAATACCAGCTTATAGTCGAACAGGTTTAATTGGAAGCACACGAGCTTTCAGAGCATCGCTCCTTCATCAGGTGATGGTGGAGGGCTCAATCGAATTTATAGCAAAACTTTAGTATGATGTAAATGAAATTATGCATTGCAAAATTGATAGTCTGCTGAGTCTTTCATCTGTTTGAATACCATGATATTCAAACAGATGAAAGACTCAACAATCAATTTTTCAAAGTATAACTTCAGTTACATCACACTGTAAATTTTTGCTATAAATCCTGTGTGTTAGGATTGAGCCCTCCATAATCACCTGATGAAGGAGCGACGCTCCGAAAGCTAGTGTGCTTCCAATTAAACCTGTTGGACTATAACCTGGTGGCGTGTGATTTTTAATTTTGTACACACCAGTCCAACACAGGCATCTCCAAATCAAAAGATATGAACATAGCGTCAGAATGACTGGCCCTGACAGGACATGACTGAACAAGATGCCAAGGAGACCGAATAAAATTGCACCTAATTGGAATCAGTTGTAAACTCCCAAGTGGTTGGGCCAATCGGAGCACCATGTGGCTGGTGGAGATCAATCCACTCAGTCTCTGGATATCTCTGTTGGTGATCCTCAGGGTAGCTTCCTCGGCACGAACATCTCCAACTGCTTCAGCAACGTCTTACCCTCCGTCATTCGATCAGAAGTGAGGATGCTTAGAAAACATCAAAACCTGGACAACATTCAAGTTCATGCTGTTAATGAGTAGGTAACATTCATGTAACAGCACTGCTGGACCCTGAACATTTGCACAGGACTAAAAATGAGGAGCTCATTCAGCATCTCAAGCTGGTTTCATAGAAATATGAGAATGCCATTCAGCCCATAGAAGCTATTGTATAAGTAGAGGCACAGCGCATTCACTTGAACACAACAAGCCTGGCAACATCAGGAGAAAAAGTCCACATCTTGGGTATCAATTTTCTTCATGTCTGGGGTGGGGGCAAAGGTGTGTACAGATAAAGAGGCGAACGTGGGGAAGTAGGAGGAGGCGGCGTGTTGTGGTGGGGAACACAGATAGAGGGTATCACTGGGTTGGCCAATGGGAAGAATGAATCCAGTTGACAGCTGGAAGATGTGTTGATCAGAGGAATGGAAGGAGATGGGCTAAGCAGGAAGTTGGAAGATTGGAAGTGAGGCTACTAAAAATTGGAGAACTCAGTGTTGAGACCCTTGGCTGTAGGATACACAGGTGGAAAATGAAGCGTCATTCCTCCAATTTGTGCTTTGGTTCTTTGTGGCAATGGAGGTGGTCAAGGATGGCCATGTCGGAATGGGACTGGGAGGTGGAATTGAAATAGGCAGTGACTGGGAGGTCAGGTCAGCTCTTATAGGCCCAGCTGAGATGCTCAGCAACATTCCCCTTAGTTTACATTTGGTCTCCCTGATGTAGAGAAGACCACCTCAGGAATGGCAGATACAGTAAACTAGGTTGGATCCCATCACCTGGCACATCTTCCACAAGGACTGATCCCTTCACTAATTTTGGCTCGTGCCACACTCCCCACCAAACCTGTCAATCCCCATGGACAACTGACACTTGCAGATGAAACATAAAATACATCAACTGCTGGCACAAACCTCCCTCACCCCATCCAAGGCCCAAGACAGTCCTTCCAGGTGTAACAGATGTCCACCTGCCTCTCCTTCAACCTAGTTACTGCATTAGGTTCTCCTGATGTGGTCTTGTCAACATCGGGGAGAGCAACTTAAACTAAGGGCACATTTCACCGAGCATCACAGCCCGCTTCAAAGGGGCTGACCTGGGTTCCCAGTCACCACCCATTTCAATTCCCCTTCCCAATTCCTTTCCAACATGACCTCCTTGGCTTCCTATGTTGCCACAGTGAGTCAGACCGCAAATTGGACGAACAACATCTTACCTTCGGCCTGGTTAGCCTACAGCCTGGAGGACTCAACATTGAGTTCTCCAAATGAAACAATGAAACCATTGTGTTTGTCCTACCTGGCACACTAGTGCACTTCAGGGAAGGAAATCCGCCATCTTCACCCGGTCGGACGTACATGTGACTCCAGACGCAGAGCACTGTGGTTAACATACAGTTGTGGTTTGAAATATCCAAGCCAGTCGTTCAGTTATGTCACTCACTACAAATTCTCAAAGAAATGAAACCGCATGGACCTCAGCACTGACTACTTACAGCCCACAGACAGTAGTGGGTCAGGAAGGCAGCTCACCAACACCTTCTCAAGGACAATGAGGTAAGGGAATTATATACAGGCCCAGCACCCCATTATTGAATAAAATAAAATGATCACACTCAAGGAAGAGAGACAACGTGAAATAACTCACTTCAAACCGAGACTTTTATATATACCTTACATGGGCATGAATTTCAGTAATATGAGAACAGGAGAAAAATAAATAAGGTAAGTCTAGATTTTTATTTCCATTCCAGCTGATCATCAGCAATCTCTCTGTTTGTTTCTTTCTCTCTACCTCTCTCTTTCTCGATCTATTAAACTCACCCCTTCTCCCTTTCACAGCAGTCATCCATGTCATCAACATCAAGCACACTATTTCCCAGCTGCATTCAGTTCTGATGTATGGTGATTGGACGCAAAATTTCACTTATATTTTTCTCTCAACCTGAGGCTGCCAAATCTGTTCAGTTTCTCTGGCACTTATTCGTTCCTTTTCCTCTACCTTACGTGTTGTTATTGCATGGGATGTCTGCATCACTAGCAGAGCAGCATTTGTGGACCTCACTAAATGCCTTTTATTGTGAGGCCATTCCTTAAGGTATTTTGTCTGATGTCAGTCTTTATTCAGATCAGGCAATAATGTGAGATTTCTTAACCAAAGGATAACAGTGAAATAGATAAACTTCTTGACAAAGTGCTGGTGGGATTATATTAGTAAAGTTCACTTTTATTTCCAGTTCCTCTCATTTGAATTTAAGTTCTGTCATCATTTGAGATAGGACTTGAAACAGCATTCATAGTGCAGTTACCTGGGCCACTGAATTACGTGGCTAGCGACATTACTACTCTGACACAATGTCCTCGTCATGAATTTACATTACAGACATGAACAAGATTTTGATGGAAACATTTGTAACGGGAAGAGCGATTAGAAGAGAACAGGAACCACAAAGTCTGACTTTTACCAAGGTATAGATAATGGCTTATTTAACACCCGCACTGACGTCAAGATGGGGTCTTGGGATATCATGCAGTTGGTAGTGGGTAGCTTTAGTGATGGAGAGAATACCAAGAGATAAATCAATTTGGGCAAAATGGGTACTCCTGGATTGTGAACAGTCTTGTTCTCAGATGTTTGTGAGGTCGGGGGTGTGGGTGGTTCTGAAATTTGTGGAGAATGAATAGATTTGCATTTGAAACTGAAGACAATATTTTCAGTCTTTACTAAACATAGCTAACAGAAATATCACTGAAGTTCACCATGGTTTATGGGATTAATAAATCGATAGAGATAGGGAGACTTACCAGGAACACCAACAATAGCGAGCATGGGATAGTAACCAGCCTGAATAATCAGCAGAACACCTAATATCCGATCTGGTAATATGTGCCAAAACCAGGAAAGATACAAAAGACCCAAAGATAAACTCCTGCCCATTGTTGCAGCATTCCAGTCTACTTTTCTGAGATTCTGAGCCATTGGTGCGACATTGCAGTCAATTGTGCTCAGATTCTGATCCGTTGTTGGCATACTCCAATCTAATGCTATCAGATTCTGATCCATTGTTGAAACATTCCAGACTACTGTTCTCAGATTCTGGTCCATTGTTTGAACTTTCCAGTCTATGGTTCTCAGATTCTGATCTCTGCTCTCCCTGTTTTTGCAACTGCTGATCCTTGTCAGTGTTGCAGGTGATGCATCTGCAGCAATAATGGGATAAAGCATTGGAAGAAGCCCCGTACAAATAGAAGAGGAAAACAATCCAGTGACATAATTAGGATCCATGGAGACTGACATCAATCACAGTCACTGAACAAACAGATCCAGATAATTTATTTCAGAATTCGACCTTCAGTTCAAAATAACAACTGGATTGAATTGAATGTTGACATTGCTGGCTAATGGTCACATCTCCCATCACGAATTGCTCTCGTCAAGTTAGTTGTGAGGGAGAATTATGGACGTTTTCTTATCGCAGGCTAGCTGATTCTGCTGTGTTGTTCATTTGCAATACTGTAACCACCTGAACGCTCCATCGTGACCATCCACAAAAAGAAAATCACAATCTATATTTGGTTTCCATGCTGGTCTCTCCTCGACTAGAACAGGCGCCAAGCAACAGATTCTCAGTGGATATATTTGCCCTGACCATACAGAGGAAGTGTGGATCTGTCTGGACAATCCACTCGTGACAATGCTGCATCTTCAACACACAGTATGATTGAGCACTGTTTTATGTAAACTAACACACAACTTCATACATTATATTGGCTTCAAAGCAGTAAGACTTACACTTTTGGAATTCATTCCAAAGCCAAATGTGACATGTTCTCACAAAGCCAGTCCTTTTACAGGGTAATGTTGTCCTTGATTTCGAGGGGCTAAACGACCCAAGATTCCAATATGTCATAATTTTGAAAGGTTCATTGGGGTCCTTTTGTGTATACCTAACAGATAATGCCTCATACAGAAGCCTTTCAAGTCTTGAAAAGTAGCCTGTATAATCAAGAGGACTTGTCCAGCTCCCTAGCTAGACAGGTTGGATCAGTTCGGGGGTTTGTCGAGTCAGGGTCACTGGACGCTCTCTGCCTCCTTCTGCCCTTCTGACCTTATAACCTGTAAGTAGTTGTGTCAGTTTTACCCTTGTTGCGAAGGGGTTTTGTTTATTGGGATTGCTGCAAGTATATTGGAAGTATATCCTTAAATCAGAATAGCGTTTCAGGTTCGGATACGATACGTTAATCAGGTATTCTATTTTTGGTTCCTTATGTTTAATTTGGTAATTTGGCATATAAATATCATTTGTTTAAAACTCGGCAGTGTGACCAGCTAATTCACTCTGGAAATATCAGCTATACACTAACCTTCAAAATATAGCAAATTTAAGTTCTGGGCTTCCTATTAAAATGTTTTGAGTTGTCGGGTCTGGTCCGAAACAAATTAGGGGGCCTTTGCAGAATTTAGTCAGCGTGTGGCAGGTGTTATTGTCTCTTATTTTGTGTGTTGCTTTGGTGAATAACAGAGCTTCAGGTAGCAATGGTTCTTGCAGGAACCTTGCAGGTGGAGAAAATGACCTTGGTGTTTTTACAAAATGCACATAAGTCCAAGCCGCGGAAATTGGTACACAAAGGGAGTTGAAGCTATCGTCTAATGTGAGGAAAGATGAGGTGATTGCAGCAATAGCTCAGCATTCCAATTTGCTGGAAACTCCATCAGGATCTGTGGAGATGACTAAACTTCAATCGCAAAGAAGCAGCTTGAGTTAGAAGCAGAGACGAAGCAGTTTGAGCTGCAACAAAAATCAGAAGACGACGCAAGTTAACGAATAGGTTTCGCAGAGGAAATAGAAAAAATAAATAAATAGCTTCAGCACGAGAGAAAGAAAAAGAGAGATGGACACTTCGAATGGAAAGTCAGCTTAAAACGATGAGGATGAAGGCTGAAGGTAAGCCTAGTGAGGAACAGACTAAAGATGGGTAAACCCATGGTAGTCCAAAGCCTAGTGATAAACATGTGTCAGTATATTTACAGCTTGCCTAAATTTGATGAGTAGGAAAGCGGCTAAAGAATTTCAGTGGCCAGTGGCCATGTAGGTTTTGTTGGCCCAGTCAAAACTTGGAGTAGAGCTAGTGAGGTATGTGCAACTCTATCAGAGGCGGGATCTAGGGATTATTAGTCGAGGAAAATGTACATATGAGCATGTGCCAAAAGCCTACAGACAATGTTCCAAGAATTTAAAGAAGGATCCTGGTCAAACCCATATTGAGTTTGAAAGGATCAAACAAAATAATTTTGATAGATGGATAAGAGCTTTAAAAAGAGAGCAAATCTACGATGCTCTGAGAGAGACAATTACTTTGGAGGAGCTTAAGCATTCACATAGTGCAAACTCATTTGGAAGATCATAGAGTTATAAAGGCAAGACTGGCAGCTGAAGTGGCTGATGATTATGACTAGTGATTATGATTATAAAGCTTGTTTTTTGGCTTCTACGATCAATGTCAATCCATGATGGATAGAAATTGAGACAAAGAGAAATCCCCACGTAGAAAGGGAGACGTAGATCTCAGTGAAGATCATGATAACTTACCACAGGGTAAAAAGGCATTACTTGAAGGAGGCAAGGAAGATATAAAGTTCTGGTGTTTTCGTTGCAACAAATCACGACACATGTAATCACTGTTTTTGTGGGTTCAGAAAAGAAAAACACAGACGCAGGAAAAAGGTATAAGTCGGTCACTTTTGTTGGAGCGGGAACAGAGTGTACAAACTGATCGGAGATTTGTTATGGAGGAAGTGCCAGATCTGCTTAGAAAATATACCTGCAAAGGGAAATTTTATTCACATAGGACAGCTAAAGAGGGTACAATATTAAGAGACACAGGATCCTCTGTGAAAAGATAAGGAGATATGTCCTCCTGAAGGACTATTTCCAGAAAAGGTACTGCGAAAGGGAATTCACCATGAGACAAAAGGTGCAAAATCAGGTAAAGTGAGCATAGCGTCTCCAGACAAGTGTGGGTAAATTGTGGTCGGGGTATTGGACAAACTCTTAGCTCCAGGAATACAGTCTGTCCTTGCGGAAAATATAGCTGATTCAGTGGTAGGATTACTACTACTCTGGTCGAAAAGCCAGTGGAGACGCAGGCAACTGAATCAATGTAGGAGTCTTATCATGGAAATGTTCCTGATTATGGGGAACAAAGTCCCAATGTCACCAGTTGAGACAGAAAATACCAAAAATGTAAAGATAAGGATACTTTGTTCCATCAGAAAGTTGATACAAAACAGGAGCAAATAGATGATCAAGCAAATTTTTTTTTGCTCAGCTGAACTAATTGAGTCACCGCAGAAAAATAAAAGTTTAAAGCAGTTGTATCAAAAAGCATATACGTTAGGAATTTTGAATGTATCCCTGAGTGTTGTTACCTTAAAAATGTTGTCCAAATGAGGAAATAGAGACTAACATATATTCAATGAGATGAGAAATGGGAAGAGATTCATCAAATCATATTGCCAATGGGGTACGGAAAGGAGGTGATGCAAATGGTGCATGAGCTGCGATCTAGAAGTCATTTACGAGTGAGGAAAACACAAACTGAATACAAAGACATTTTACTGGCCTGGACTGCAACAGGATGTAGCTGCGTTTTGCCAGATGTGTCATACATGTCAGGTAATTGGAAAAAACACAAGCGGTAATAAAACCTACACCTTCTTAACTAATCCGGCATTTGAGGAACCTTTTACAGTAGTATTAATTGATTGGCTAGTTCTCTGACCACAAACAAAAAAGAGGGCACCAGTATTTGTTACGCATCGACTAGATTTCCAGAGGCCATCCCAAGGTGCAATATCACAGCTAAATGAATTGCAAAGGAATTACTCTTTTCTAAAAGTACATACAGACTACTAATGGAGATACATTGTGATCAAGGTTCAAACTTCACATCCAATTTATTCGCTATAATGTCTTAGGAATAAAGCAATTCAAATCGGCTGCATCCTATCCAAAATTGCAGGGAGCACTAGAAAGGTGACATTAAACATTAAAGACCATGTTGAAGGCTTATGATCAGGACTATCCAGATGATTCGGGTTAGGGATTCCATTTGCGCTTTTTTTGATCAGGGATCCACCAAATTAACAGAGCAAATTCATTCCATTGGAATTATTGTGGGGGCATGAAGTGAGAGTACAATTAATATTGATTAAGGAGAAGATAGTAAATCAATGTTCAAAGGCCACACATTTGGTCTCAAAATTGAAGGAACGATTAATAGCGCTGAGGAGTTGGCAAGAGAGCATTTAAAAGTATTGCAGCGTACAATAAAACAGCAAGCGGACAGGAAATCAAGAAATTGCAATTTTGCGATCGGGGATAAGATATTGCTGTTACTTCCAGTTATAGGTGAACCTTGGAAAGCAAGGTTTAGTAGACCTTATCAAATACAACGGATATTGAGTGAGAGTAACTACTTGATAGGGACTCCAGAAAGAAAGAAATCTCACAGTGTATGCGTGTGAATATGCTCAAAATGTACTTTGACAGGTAAGGACAGCCAAAGGACAAGGTGTTAATGATTATGGCACAGAAAGAAAAAACAAGCTCAGAGCATTCTGAATCGGGCATTCCACAAATTAAAGTGGACAATGAAGTAGTTGTCTAAAATTGGGATAATTTATTGATTTATCTTCATGAGAAAAATTGAAATGATCAGAAGGAGTTATTACCATCACATGTGGAATAATGCAGATATTAACTTGGAAGTACTCACCTAATTGTGCAAAATGTAGCTATAAGAGATGCCGTTACGATTAAACAACATCCTTACAGGCATAATCCTCTAAAGTTGGCACATGTTCAGAAGGAGATTGAATGCATGCTCTAAGATGACATAATCAACATGCGTGACAGTAACTGGAAATCACCATAATCATGGTGCCAAAGCCAAATGGTACCCAGCGATTATGTATGGACTAACTTAACGTCAATGCAGTTAAAAGCATTTATGTATACCCAGTTCCATGGTTGGAAGACTGTGTTGAAAATGTGGAACAAGCAAATCTGCCGGCTACACTTCAGGGACTAACCAATAAATTGCCGGATTATCCAATCTGTGGTGGACATTGATGACCTTGTGATTTTTTTGTGACTCATGGAATGAACATTTGCAGCATCTATCGGACTTGTTTGATCGACTTCGGAAGGCAGGCTTTGTGGTAAACCAAGCGAAAAGTGAATTTGCCAAAGCAAAAGCCACCTTTCTTGGCCATGCTATTGGATATAGATAAACGGTGCCATGAGATTTAAAAGTGAAGGTAATTGGGGAATTTCCCATCCCGTTTACAAAAGGATCAGTTCTTGGGACTAAGTGGATTCTATCAAATGCTTGTGCCTCATTTTCGCAATGTGACTACTCCACTCACTGAATTGTTAAAGAAAGGCAAGAAGTTTCGGTGGACAGAGGACTGTCAGAAGGCACTTTTCGGAATTTGAAATACGTGTTAAACACTGCCCACGATCGGATACACCTGAATATGCAAAACCATTCAAGGTGAATTTAAATGCGAATGATGTAGATTTCAGTGCTGGCCTCCTGCAGGAAGACGACGAGTAGACACAAAGACCTTTTGTGTATTTTTCCAAAAAGTTGAATGTTCATTAGTAAAAATATTCAACAGTTGAGAAAGAGACTGTGAGCTCTGTGTTGTCACATTTCAGTGTTTATGTTGTCAGCAGAGTCAACCACTTACACTGATCATAACCCAATGAAGTCTTTTTGGAGAAATTTAAGGACAAAAATGCGAGACTGTTTAGCTGGGGCCTGTTGTTACAGTCATTCAATTTGAAAATTGTGCACGTAGCAGGTCTTGAAAACATGATTGCCAATGCATTGTTGAGATTGAATGACAAATGGAGGCACGCAATGATAGAAGTACCACAAACTGAATCTGGATGTAGCTGTGCCTATTCGCATGTTTATTGTACACAAATGTGAATGCGCATTTTAGAGTACGAACCACTATTTCTGGTGGTTTTCAAAACTGAAACCATTTTTGGATATCGAAGATTCGGTTTTATATTGGGGGAGTTGTCAAACGGGGGTCTCTTGAAAAGGTTATCTTATGCTTGAATGTTTTTCAGAGATTTTCTAAACGTCCCAAGATTGCAACGTGTCTCAATATTGAATACTTCCTTGGGGTCCTTTGTTTTTTGCCTAATAGATAATGCCTCGGACAGAGGGCATTAAAGCCTTTCAAAAAAAAACTGGTGCAATCAAGGGGATGTAGCGTGCTCTCCAGCTGCGCAGGTCAGTTCAGTTGAGTCAGGTTCAGTGTTGAAACTGGACGCTCTCCCCCTCCTTCAGCCCTCTGACGTTTTAATCTATTAGATTTTTTTGTTTAATTTTTACTGTTTGTGCTCAGGGGTTTGTTTATTAGGATTGTTGCAAGTAATTTGGAGCAGCATCATTAATTGGAGATAGCCTGTCAGTTTTGGATGGGATGAATTATTCAGGTACAGTATTTTAGGTTCGTTGTGTTTCATTGTTTATTTTTGCAAATACGATCTGTTTGTTTAAAGTCGCCAGTCAGACCAACTAATTCACTCTGGGAATATCCACTCTACACTTACCTTCAACAAATGGCAACACTACGGACTGGGCTATGTGCTTAAGAATGTTGTGACGGGTCGGGCTTAGTCCATAACAATGTACCATAACCTTTATTAAAATTCATGAATTAATGTGTAAGGGATGGAATGAATATGATAATAGCGATGAGACAGAATGGGTTGCGGCCAATGGCTGAGGAGACCTGAGGGGAGTGGAGCAATATCTCCCAGTCACCAGTATTCAGCCATCACTGTTTCTGACAAATGGAATGAAATGCAATGCAGAGCAAGATAACAGATGGCCCCTGGTATATGGAATGCTGAACAACAATGTGAATGGAATAGGGCAATTTTAAATAGGAAGCACATAGTTATATTTTATATATCGACTGTTTAAGCACAGGTTATACAGGTTGTTAAGATTGTTTATATCTGGACGGGATATTCAGAAATAAAAACAGACACAGATAACAAAATGTATTTCGTTATAGTGAGTTACAGCAGAGTAAGAATGAGAATACAGCTCATACCGAACTGGTACAGAGATGATGGGTTGATGACAACCACCTTTATTGTACATTTTCAGAGAAATATATCGAAAATATTCAGAGACTGAGGAGACAAATTTTGTCATAAAACGCATAGGCATAATAAACTATTCTTCTAGTTTCATCAAGTGTAACTGTCTCGAAAAAGCCTTTTAAATCAAAATCACATTGGTGAGATCCACGCATTAATTTTCAGAACTTAAAGAAGATACAGACACCAGTGCAATTCATGCGTCACTGGCACAAGTGATGGGAACAGGAATGGAGCATATTGTCCAAATATGATCGTGTTCAACATCCAGATCAATCAAGAAAAAGCAAAATATTAGAGATAGTGGAAATCTGAAATGCAAATGCACAATGAAGGATGAATACAACAGATGAAGTAAGATCTGGGCAGAGAAACAGAGTGAACATATCAAGTCCTATATGAACCTGTATGCTCGACTCAAAAAGAGTTAATTCCATTTTTCTCTGCTCCGATACTGTCTGAACTGTGGGCTTTCTCTCCAGCACTTTCAAATGGTGCATTCACAGGAGACAGAGATTAATGGTGGGTGGTTGCTTTTCGGACTGAAGGCTTGTACCCAGCAGCGTTACACAGAGGTTGGTTCTGGGTTTTCATTGTCATTTATTTAAATTACTTGCGTGAGAATATCGAAGGCATGGTTCGTACGTTTGTGGCTGACATCAAAACTTGCGGCACAGTGGACAGTGAAGAAGGTTTTCTAAGAATTCAAAAGGATCTTGAGAACATGGGTCAATAGACTAACAAATAGCAGATGGAGTTCAAGCTGGATGAATGTGAGGTGCAGGCAATAGTGTGTGTTTGTTGCTGTCTAGTGAAACAGGAATGGGATGATTTTATTCCCTAACTTACGGGTTCAAAACATCGAAATCCTTAATGATCTTTGAGAAGCGTTAACCTCTCTATGGTTACCCTCTTGCTGTTAATGTAGCTGTACAATATCTTTGGATTATCCTTAACCTTTTCTGCCCATACTATCTCATATCTCCTTTTTTGCTTTCCTGATTTCTCTCAAAATAATACCCAACATTCTTTATATTGAGTAAAAGATTAAATTGAATAAAATTGTCTATATCTAAAGTAAGGTTTTCTTTGATTCTTGAATTAAAGCTCAATAACTGTAGTTGTCCATTGTTCCTTAATCTTACCAGCCTTACCCTTCACTCTAACAGGCACATAATGATTCTCAACTCCCGTCGTCAAACTGTTGAATTCCTCTCACTTGTCAGACATCGTTTTACCTGCTAAGAGTCTACTTTAATCAAACTTGGTAAGTCTTTGTCCCATGTCATTAAAATTCATGGTACTCCAATTAAAACAAACATTAATGAAAGGCTTATTATTTTCCATAGCCATTATGAAACTAATATGGTTATGATTAGATTAGACTTACAGTGTGGAAACAGGCCCTCCGGCCCAACAAGTCCACACCGACCCGCCGAAGCGCAACCCACCCATACCCCTACATTTACCCCTTACCTAACACTACGGGCAATTTAGCATGGCCAATTCACCTGAGCCGCACATCTTTGGACTGTGGGAGGAAACCGGAGCACCCGGAGGAAACCCACGCAGACACGGGGAGAACGTGCAAACTCCACACAGTCAGTCGCCTGAGTCAGGAATTGAACCCGGGTCTGCAGGCGCTGTGAGGCAGCAGTGCTAACCACTGTGCCACCGTGCCGCCCATAGTGCAGCTCCAGTGGCCTAATGGATAAGGCACTGGACTCCTTAGCCAGGGGTTGTGGGTTCAAAATCCTATCTGGGGTGTCTGACTCTTCCTGTGGGCGGCACGGTGGCACAGTGGTTAGCACTGCTGCCTCACAGCGCCTGAAGACCCGGGTTCAATTCCCGACTCAGGCGACTGACTGTGTGGAGTTTGCACGTTCTCCCCGTGTCTGCGTGGGTTTCCTCCGGGTGCTCCGGTTTCCTCCCACAGTCCAAAGATGTGCGGGTCAGGTGAATTGGCCATGCTAAATTGCCCGTAGTGTTAGGTAAGGGGTAATGTAGGGGTATGGGTGGGTTTCGCTTCGGCGGGTCGGTGTGGACTTGTTGGGCCGAAGGGCCTGTTTCCACACTGTAAGTCTAATCTAAAAAGCTGCAGCAGGGTGCACTGCCCACACATGTAGTCATCAGGGACAGTGGAAATCTCCCTGAGCTCCCACAAACCGCAGGAAGAACATGCAACTTCCCTAACTGCCATCTCTACTGCTGTCAGACTAGTGTTAAAAAGAGTTTACCTGAGCTTAACTTTAACTTTTGCTGAACTGCTGCTCACCGATGTCTCTGGAACCAAAGCATTACTGCCTAATCTGCCACTAACAGTACGTCAATAGAACACTCCACATTTAGTTTTGGTTAGATCAGGAGGGAGACACGACAGTGATGTGTTGTTTGGGCCTTAAGCACTCCTAAGCACCAGGCCCATGCTTGGACTTGGGTGGTGTCTTGCTGAGGTCTTCCTCCTTGTAGTGGTGACTGCGCTGATGCAAACCTTCACCCTGACAGCTCATCCGCGTTGTCGCAGTCCTCTGGTCTTTTCTGTCTACTAGCACTGCCCTTATGAATTCCTTATATCTGTTGATTGTATTCGAAACTGTGTATCACTCCGGATGTTCCAGTGAATACAGGGTATTAGAAAAGGTTTACCATTAGACATACGAGTGACAGTATACCCATCCACTCGCTGACTCTGCTTTTACATTCAATTATTCTGATAACATTCCATTCCATTTTTCTGCGTTTTCCCTGTAACCCTTGTTTAAAAATCTGTCCATCTCAGCCTTGAAGATATTTGGTGATCATTCCTCAACAGCCTTCACAATTTTCTACAATTGTTTCCCTTTCCCTGATGTGAGACTTGGTGGTCTTTAATCCCATGGCTTTTTTTCTAGCACTCTGTGTGGAAGTTGAACCTACATTAGATGTTGTCTTGTTCGATCACACCACCTTTGTGGCCAGAGGCAAAACAAAATACAACACAAAATTTAAGAGGCTGGAACCTACTCTCTCATCTTCCACAAATGTCTAAGATACAGTTCATCCAGATCTAGAGATTTGCCCACTTTTTATCCTGCATCAACTTCCAATTCTTCCTCAGCTTCTGTCCAGGAACTGCTTCTCCAAAGTGAAGACCAATATGTAGTACGTGTTTGACATATTCTCAGGCTCGATGCACAGTTTGCCTCCTCGGTCCCTAATACTCCCTATTCTTTCTCTTGTTACCCTCTTACCCTTAATAAACTGATAAAATGTCTTTGAATTCTTCAAAATATTGACCACTAATATTTTTATCACGCCGCGTTTTGCTCTAGAACTTACTTTCTTGAGTTTAGAACTTCACGTTCTCTACTCTTATGGGACCTCCATTGACCTCCTCACTTTATGCTTGCTTTAAGATTCTCTTTCATTTTTAATTCTGTTCTGAACATTTGTAGATATTCCAGGCTCTCTGGGCTTGTTTTCCTCAGTTTCATCTTTGTTGTAACATGTTGCGGTGACACTCTCATCAATTCCATTTTGAGCATGTGATCCCCACCACCCCCGCGCAGTTCTGCTACAATTTAACCCAGAAGTAACTGTACCGTGGCCAGATCCTGTCTTTCTCTTGGTAAGATCTGCCTCCATCATCCAAATTATTTTTATTTTTCAAACCTTTTTCTCTTTTGGTCTTTTCCTTAATAAGCTAAAAATGCTTGAGTCACGGTCACTGGTCCTGCAATGCTCTCCCAATCCTGCCTGCAACACCTGACTGGCTTAATTCCCCACAGTGAGGCTCGGCACAGCCCTACTCATTGTTGTATCTGCTCCATGTTGATATAAGGAGCTCTCTGGAATAAATGTCAAGGCATCTTTGTCCACTTAAAAATAATTATCACTGCCCTAATCAATGTCTATAATTGAAATACCTGAATGTAATGATCCTATTATTGTATTTGCACAACTCAGTGAATTGGTTATATACCTGCTCCTGTATTTTCTTTTATCTGGAGGTCTATAATACACCCCCAGTAGTCATTGTTTTGATCCTAACCTCAACCCACAAACCGTCATTTGAATATCCTTCCAAGATATCATCCTTCCTTACTGCAATCTTTGACTCCATAATTAATAAGGCAACACCACCTTCTCTTTTATCCTCTCCTCTGCTGTCTATAGTTCTTGTATTACAGAATATTGAATTGTCAGCCCTGACCTCCCTCAAACACACCTACGTGATGGCAAAAATGTCCACTCCCCCATGTCACCTCGTTCCCTTATCACATCTGTCGGTCCGATAATATTCCCAGTATTATAGTAAAGGAGATCCAGCCTGGAATATAGCATCTGGAATACTCTGTCTCTCGGAGTTGTTCAGTCATTTACGGTTTGTTATCACGCTGCCTTTCAATGAACTAAAAATGTAACCCTGGCACTGAATCAATAATTGTTGAGTTGTAATTTCTTATTTAATTAATATGTTAATCAAATGCCACGTCCAGAACTGAACAGTCAGCTTCAAATACAATGAATTCCTGCTGATTAATTCCCTGCTCAGTGTGCAGCAGGATTAGCCCTCAGTAATGGAGAAAGTGAGGACTGCAGATGCTGCAGATCAGAGACCACAAGTGTGGTTCTGGTAAAGCACAGCGAGTCAAGCAGCATCCGAGGAGCAGGGGAGTGAAAGCTTTGGGCATAAGCCTTTCATCAGGACGGCATTGGTGTGTTCACATTTTTTTCCATTCCATGATTCATGGAATATTTGGAATTGTACTTGCTCAGGAGGGCAGCACTGTATATAGCCCTGAAATGGAAAGCAGTCAATCAGTTGGTTGAACTGGGAGTAGATAAAGTGAGGTGACGTACAGACTGATTGAAGTACAAACATAAGGATAGATAAGTCCCCTGGACCAGACAGGAAGCACCCGAGGTTACCAGAGGAATTGAGGGAAGAGATTGCTGCGCCTTTGTGTCCCCACTGTCCACTGAAGTACTGCATGATGATAGGATGGTGGCAAAAGTTATTCCCTTGTTCAGGAAAGTCAATAGGGATAATCCTGCGAAATACAGGCCAGTCAGTCTTATTTCTGTATTGGGCAAAGTATTGGAAAGGATTCTGTGAAACAGAATTTATGACTACTTGGAAAAGCATAGTTTGATTAGAGATAGTCAGCATGGCTTTTTGAGGGGCAAGTCATGCCTCACACAACTTAGTGAATTCTTTCAGGATGGGATCAAACACATTGATGAAGGGAGAGCAGTGGATGTGATGTACATGGATTTTAGCAAGGTTACCATAAAATCGGCTCATTCAGGATGTAAGGAGGCATGGGATACCAGTAAATAGGGAAATCTGTCTGTATGGTAACAAAATTGTCTGGCCTGTAGAAGACTGCTGGTGGTAGAACATGGAAAGAATTCAACCTGGAGCTTGGTGAGCAGTGCCGTTCTTCAGCAATCGGTTCTGGGACTGCTGTTCTTTGTGAGTTTTACAAATGACTTGGATGATAAAGTGCAAGTGTGTTTTAGTAAGTTTTATGATGTAACAAAGATGTTGGAGTTATGGATAGTGTGGAGGGCTGTTGTAGGTTGTAATTGGACATTGACAGGATGCAGAACTGGGCTGGTAAATGACAGGTGGAGTTCAACCTGGATAAGGGTGAAGTGATTCATTTTGGAAGGGCGAATTTGAATGAACAATACAGGGTTAAAGGCAGGATTATTGGCAGTGTGGAGGACCATAGGGATGGTGTGTTCCATATCATAGGATGCTCAAAGTTGTCACCCAAGCTGATAAGGTTAATAAGATGAATGGCGTTTTCATGAGCCAGGGATTGAGTTTAAGAGCCGCAAGTTTATGTTGCAACGCCAAAGTGCTCTGGTGAGACTACACTTAGAATATTGTGTTCAGTTCTAGTTGCCTCATTACTGTAAAGACATTGAGGCTTCAGAGGGGGTACTGGGGAGAGTTAACAGGATGCTGCCTGGACTGGAGGGCATGTCTTACAAAGAAAAGGTGAGGGAGCGAGGGCTTTCTCCTGGGGGTAATGAAGAATGGGAGGTGACATGATTGAGGTGTATAAGATGATGAGAGACATAGGTAGAATGGGTAGCCAGAGACTTTCTCGCAGAGTGGAAATGGCTATCTCGAGCGAGCATAATTTTAAGGTGATTGAAAGAAGGTTTGAGGAGATGTCAGAGGTAGGTTCTTCACACAGGGAATGGTGTGTGCTTGGAATGCACTGCCAGCAGCGTTAGTAGAGTCAGCTGCATTAGGCGATATTTCAGTGACTATTGAATAGGCACATGAAGGGTATGTCAGTTAGTCTGATCTTCAAGTAGGATAAAAGTTTGGCAGGAAGTCAAGTGTCGAAGGGTCTGTACTGTGCTGTACTGTTCTGTGTTTTATGTTTCACCCAGCCTGTGGATTCTTATCAATGTTTGAATGTGTGAGGGAGTGATGTGTGTAAGATCAGGAATCTGGGGAGGGGCGTTAGCCCAAAATTTCAGTTATATTGTTCATTGTTACATTCACGTAAATGCCACCATAGTGTTGCGGTGTCCTACACCAGGCAGGCTCCGCCAATTTCAGTAATTACCGTGATTCTTGACTTGCCATTTGCTGCTGTTTTCTTCAGATACAATCTGTTAGGTGACCCATATATTAATCAGATGTTTGCTATGTTTCGTGAATTGGGCAAAAGTAAGATGCCAACTATGATTATTCGACTGTACTATTACCTCTGAAAAGCATTAGGTTGATTCTATCTTTATGGAACAAAAATATAACCTCCTGTCAAGATTTTCTAGCAAAGAACTAAAGAATGTACATTTTATTGTGTATCGAACAAACAATATGGATGTAACTGTTTTGGCGGTCAAAATTACATACACAATGTCAGGATTCAAAACAATGCATTGTCACTCCAACATTTTGAAAGTGGGTGGATTCTGAATGATTAAATGTTCAGGGTGAGCAACCGATTGAACAATGAAATAGAATTAGCGATCTTATACATTTATACATAATCAATCAGTTTAATTTCTCACTGAAATGTACAAGCTGCAACTATTTGCCAGTGAATTAGAAATGGCTATAATTCAACATGGAGTGTGAATATTAACCTAAATAAATGATTTGTGCTATCAAATTTTAGTGAACAGTAGTTTGAAAACTTTTATCTTTTGAAAGAATGTTATTTAATATGAAATGTAGACAGTAAACAAAAAAAAGAACATATTATCGTGTGAGAGAAAAGTCAAACCTTTTCAAAGAGATTTGCGCCAAAGCAATGACAGATTTGTTTTAGTAATTGGAATACAGCAAATAAAATATTCCTGTTCTAAGCAATATTTAGACTACAAAATGAAGCTGGTCTTGTAATACGTGTATTTTAAATGCTTATGCTGCACTAAATAATCAGATATTTGCGAGCATTTTCAATGGGAAATAATCTGATACTGACTTATATTCGCATCAGACACTTAATAGAGTGCAAAACTTTCAAGTACAGGAGGAGGCCATTGGCCACTGTGTGTGCATCAGCGCCAGGAATGTCTCCCAAGCCCTTCCCATGTGCCATCCCTATCTCAGCAGCCTGTTGAATTGATATTTTCAAATGCATTACCAGTTCTCTTTTTAATCTTCATCCACGACTCTCCCAGGCATTCCATTCTAAATCCTGACAACCCTCTCAATAAAGACGTTTTTCCTTATCTCACTCCTGGCTCTTTTGCTGACAATCTTGAAATTAGAACTCCTTGGTGCTGTAATGCCAACTAACGGAAACAGAGTATTCCTGTTTTACTCTATAACTTTTTTTCAATCTTTTGAACACTGCAATAAGTTCACATATTTGTCTGTTTTCCCCCAGGAAGAATAAGCCTTGCAAGAACTACATCAGAAAAACAGGCAGAAAACTAGCCACCTGGATACATGAACAACAACTAGCCAGAAAAATGACATGACCTACTATTACTAGCATCGTTGCATACAGATGAGGAAGTACACCATTTTGACTGGGTCTGCACCTCAATCTAGGACAAGCCAAACATAGACACGCACCAGAATTCCTAGAAAAAAAAATCCTGATGAAGGGATTTTGCCCGAAACGTCTATTTTACTGCTCCTCGGATGCTGCCTGAACTGCTGTGCTCTTCCAGCGCCATTAATCCAGAATTTCTAGAAGCATAGTATGCCAAAAGAAATCGATCAACAAGCACATTGATTTTGATTCCATCTAACACTCTCTGAGAAAAAGAACCAGACATAAAATCACCAATACTGGAAATTACATCACTGACTCAAGCAGACCTAAACACATAAATAGCAAGTGGGCCATAACACAGCACTTCACCAGAGGCTCACTGATAATGTTCCCTAGTATAGTGATGATCCATCTGAAAATGAACTCTCCAGCTCAGCGAGCAAACTGACATCCAGAAGAAGCGCAATTTCTGTCATCTTCCCTTTAACTAAATCCTTCTTTCCCATTATCATTCACATTAGTTTAAGGTTATTTGTATTCTTCTGCAAAGTAATGTGGTGTCTGTCCGTCTGTGTGTCTGAAAATGTGTGTGTGAGAGAGATAGCGAGAGACAGAGAAAGAGAGAGAGAAAAAACAATCCTCTGTAATCTCTGGATTACTTCCTGCGCCATGTGGAAAAGAGGGAAGGATGAGGAACACAGTATAGCTTAACATGTTGTTAAAAAGCTAGTTCAGGGTTGATGGTTTCAGATTTTTGGATCATGTAGCTCTCTTCCAGGACAGGTGGGACCTGTATAAAAAAGATAGGTTGCATCTTAACTGGACGAGCACCAACATCGTTGTGGGGAAGTTTACGAGTGTAAGTTAAATGGATTGGAATCTACAGGAGAGTGAGAACAAAAGCAACGGATCAGGAACTGAGCAGAAGGTAGAGATGAACAGGACATCAGGCACGGCCAGTCTAATGACCATGCCGAGAGAAGGAATCAAATTAGTCCAAAATGTGAGTTGGGAGTTGGAATAAATGATTGCGATGAGGCGCAGTTCTTCAGGGATTAATAAATAAGGATAGAGAGGGTGGGGGATGTGAGGGATTGAGGTGTGTGAGATCAGGAAGACAGTGAACAAGAAAATATTAAAGGGGAAAGAGGTTGAGGTGGAGTGAGTTGGGGAATTCTGTGATAAACAACTGGCAGCAAAACTCAGGAAAACTTAGTGTTTGTCAAAGTGAATACCTGGGAAATAATTTATTATGCTTCAGAGAAATAACATCCTTACTGCTAGAGGTCTGTATTATAATGGAGGGAAAGCTGTGTTCATGTTATGGCTGTAGCTATAATAATGGGGGCAAACAGCTAGAATAATATCAGTGTTATAGGGGGACAATGCTTACACTGTGAATTACCCTGGATATTCCCAGAGATGGCTGGGTTGCCTTTGGTTGAGTAAGTGCTGAAGCTCCATGAGATGATGCTGTTTTGTGATGTAGCCACTGACTGAGTACAGTGAAAGGAACAAAGCAGCAACTGCCATTGTTTATTGTTTCAGAATATATCAGAGTGTCCATGGCTGCCACTGCACTCAATAATGCAATGAAAAACAGGCCTATCACGTCTGTGCCATCAAGTGCATATCCAAAGGATATCCAAACGTTTGTGAGGTTAACTGACTCAACCACCCTCCTAGACAACGCATTCCAGATTCATACTACCCTCTCAGTTGGAAACACATTCCACAAATCCTCTCTAAATCCCCTGCCTTTCACTTTAAAAGTGTGTCCCTTTGTTTTTGATCATTTGACTAAGGAACACAGCTGCTGTCAGTTCATCCTCTCCATACCCCTTATGCTCTTGTACATCTGTACTAGGTTCCCTCCTCAACCTTCCCTGCTGCAAAGAAATAACGAACAAATTTACCCCCTCTCTTTTATACTCACTTTTGAGTACTCACCTGTCTTGTTACTTCTGACTTGCATCTTCCCAATTTATCGGTGCTAAATTTCATTGGCCGTTGATCTGGCTATCTGAATAATCTGTTTCTATCCTTCTGTAGCCTAACATTTTCCTCCTGACTGTGATCCACCCAGCTCATTTTTATGTCATCCATAACATTGGTCATCATTCCACTGCTCCCCACCTTCCACATTCTCACAATTGTCATTCCTGAATATCACAAACAAACTGTGATTTCCTTCCTGTTCTCCAGATGTTATTGAGAGTATGTTTTGACAATTCCAGTCTCTTGCTTTTCCTATTTTAGTGAATTTATGAGTGATGTAGTTAATATATTTTATGAGGGAGCCAGAAATCGTATTTTCGACACAGAGTTGAATCCACCTTTTACACTCTGTCTCTTTGCATGTTTTATTTCTAAACCGGATTTCGGATAATTCTGGATAAGCTACGGTTTGGCACCTTGCGCTGGAACATTAGCATTTTGCGTGGCACTGTTCTTTGTAACATTCCCTGCAATAGCCAAAGCTGAAGAAATTTTTCATCCGCAGGATGGACATGGACTCATTCATTGTTTGTTTAAATCAACGAGTGTGATGAGGATAAATGTTCAATTAAGTTCTATGTTAGGGGCAAACTGGAGAGGATCAAATCATATTCTCATATCCACCTTGAATTTGAAGCAAATACATGCTGTAAAAAAATCAAAAATGTTGAAACACCACAGTAGGAGAGAAAAAGACATGTCGTCTGCTCTTGATTAAGATATAGAAATATACAGTACATGTACAATCTGAACAAGAATCAAGTGGTAGAAGAAAAAGTACAAAAAATCCTTTCTTAATTTTGAATGGAATCCAGATCCCGATTTTCTTGAACAGTGATGTTTTCTCATCCAATCTCAATTCCTCAAAAACAAGCTTTTCACTGTCACTAAAACTTCATCTGCCATTCTTCCTCCTCCATCCTACTCTTTTCTTACACTTCCTTTGCACTGCCCCTTCTGCTGCTACATACTCTTCCACTGATGATCTCCCTTCGCACTCTTCTTCTGCCACTCCCACTGTAAGTTACACCAATTGCCCAGTTACTCCCACTTTCTCTGGCCATCCCTTCCAGTTTTTGCTTTCCAACAGGGATGATGGGAGCTGTTGGCTTCTCTGCTGCTATTTGTCATCAGTCAGTGATGAGACTGAGATGATCAATGTCCAATAGGAACAGACAAGAGTGCATTTCTGTCATTGTCTGATGCACCGTGAACAGGGTGGTTTTGTTCGTCATGGTACAGAGTGGAGTGTCTTTCTGTCTCTGTCACAGCACTTAACCAAACAGCCCCATCACAAATATACAAACCTCTCTTCAGAATCAGAAATCCATGCATCAGTTTTCCCTTAACATTGTGAGTAGAGTGAGCACATTGTTCAAACAAGCTGTGTACTGGCCTTTTGTTCTTTATTCATTTCACTGACTTTCCAATGTCAATTGAGGTGAGGTCAGAGTAATTTACGTTGCATCAAAGAAGTATTTGACTCATGTGACATCAGGGATCCTGAGAAAACTGTGTTAAATGGGAATCGCAGGAAATTCTGCGCTGGTAATTTCCTCATTGAAGAATGACACTTTCCCCAGAGCTATTGGGAGTGACAAATAAACTCTGCCCTTGCTAGTGCCTTCCAAAACCATGGATAAATTTGTCTTTATAAAAACATATGATATTTTCACAGGTTGGTCTAAAGTCTCCGAAAAGTAAGATCTTGCAACTTGAGTGTCACTTCAGTGAAATCAGGACGTTACAATAAGATTACCTTTCCAATTATTTTCAATCAGTTACTTTCTGAGGACTGAGCGAGTGATTTCAGTGCCACTGAGTTCAACAGTTTCTCTGCCCAGTAGTATCGCATCACATTAACTCAAGGCTGCACCACTCCACAATTCTAATTTATTCACTGGCTCATTCGCTGTGCTGACCAGATGGACTGGGCACACAATTTGCAACAACGTGGAGATGCCCTTGACCCTCTGGAATCTTCCTGCCCTCCTATACCCTGCCTCTGACTCCATCCCCTCCTCCAATTCCATCTCCTGCCGTTTATTCACCATCCCTGCTGAACTTTCACTCTCTGATGCGGAATGTTCTGTACTAATCAAATGTCTGAACTTTACCTCTCTGTGCCCCCACTTTAATGAATTTTAGGCATGACTTTTAGTTGAGATCTTCCACACTCTTCGCCTCAGTGCCCATTTCTGTCGGCAAGATTCCTCTCCCTGCCCCAAATACCCCGTTACCCAGATGCAACACTCTCCCTCCACTTGGAAGCCTCCCTCTTGCCTTTACCTGAACTAAATCGGTTCATTGCGAAATATCAACATGACATTGGTTGTCTTCATTTCTCTGCACTCCCTTCACCAAATCCAACCTGTCGCTGTCCGAACAGCCTCCACTCCATGTGTTTAGAGCCAACCCTGACTGTGTTATTCAGCCTGTGCTGACAAGGGTCGTGCTGCTATAGTCTGGTGAATTGATTTCGACATTGCAGAGGTTGAACGCCCACTCTCAGATACCTCCTCTATTCTCCCCCTGCACCATGACCCTACCATGGCACATCAGGCCATTGTATCAACTATGATAATTGACCACATTCATCTGGAAATTCATGCCCAATGCCCACTCCCCTCTAACTGCCCCCGAGCTGATGGTCCTCTGATAGCAGAGCTCGCTTCCATCTCCTTACAAAAATTCACAAAGAGAACTGCCTGGACATACCCATTGCTTCAGCCTGCACCTGCCGCACAGAGGAACTGCTTGGACACACACGTGGGCCCCAGTCTTTTCTTCGGGTACATCGACTATTCACTGTTCCAGTTGTATTCTAGCACCCACCCACAACTCTTTGTCCCATACATAGATGTTATCATCGCTGCTGCTTTTCTCTCTTGTCCGGAATTGGAATTTGAAGCCCTTCATCACTTTCACCTGGTCTCTCTCTGACTACTCCTTTCCTTTTCTCAACATCTCTGCTTCCATTCCTGGGGATAGCCAGGCCACTGATATCCGGTATTAACCCACCGACTCCCACAGCTTCCTGGAGAATATGTCCTCACACCAGGTTTCCTGCATAGACTCAAATCCATTCCCCCAATTCCTCCGTCTCCACCACATTGCTTCTGATGATACTAAATTCAACAAGGAAGCTTTTGAAATGTCCACCTTGTTCCTCCATCAAGGGATTCCACATTAATGTTGTCAACAGGGTCCTCAATCGAGTCTGACCCATCTCCTGCGCTTCTAGTCTCCCCCTCCCCTTCTCTCTCGCAACAGAGTTTCCCTTGTCATAACTTACTATCCTAGCCGCATTCACGTGCAGAGGATCATCAGCCCACATTTCCTCACCTCCAGCGAGATGCCCCCACCTGCACATATTCATCTCTCCTCCCCTGTCCACCTTCTAGAGGGATCATTCCCTCCAGGACACACTGGTTCACTCTTTATTCACTCCAACACAGGTTCATTTCACTTTCCCCTGCCGGAGGTGTAACACTTTCCCATTTACCTCCATCCTCATCAGTATCCAAGGGCCCAGCCATACTTTCCATGTGAAGCAGCCCCTGACCAACATTTCCCACAATCCAGTCAACTACATGCGCTGCTCACAATGTGGCCTCCTCTACATTGGGGAAATGAAGGGTAGACTGGATGACAGCTTCACAGAACATCCGTTTTGTACAGCTGCAAAAGACCCTGAGCTTTAATTTGCCTGCCAGTTTAACTGCCCGTCCTGTTCCCTAACCAATATTTCTGTGTCAGGCTTGCTGCAGTGTTCCAGGAAAGTTCAGCACAAACTGGAAGAACACCTCATTTTCCATGTGCGGACCCTGCAGCCCTTTAGACTCAAAATCAAGTTCAATAATTTTCGGGCTTGAACTCCCCAGTGTCCTAGCCCCCTATCCATACACCAGGCCGAGTTCTCACATAGCCTTCTATTACTCAGACCTTATTGTTACCTACTAACAGTTTCCATTAAGAGCTATCCATTCTCTTCTGAACATAAATCAACATTTTCCATGTTAACATCAGTTATGAGGAAGGGGCACTGGACCTGAAACGTTAACTCTGATTTTTCGGCACAGACGCTGCCAGACCTGCTGAGCATTTACAGTAACTTCTGTTTTGTTTCAACACTTTCATCGCAAGTTCTCACAATGCAATACGTCACCGATATTTAGAGCCCTGTCAAACATAGGAACTTTGTAATTTATCATTTAACGTCCATAACAAATTACTCGAGATTCATCTGAGATAACTTTGCTGTTATCATTCAGATCAGACACTTTGTCACAGTTCAGAAAGAAGAAAGAAATCAAAAGAGCTTGAGTTAAATTCATTAGATCTAGCAAAAGCAGAGCGGAGACGCAAAAAGAACCTTTGATTCTAATATGACTTTTCAGAACAGTGTCACATCATATTACATATGCTAATTCTGTTGTCTCTGCAGATACTTCGTCATCTTTTTCGTTTCTCCAGCATTTTCTCTTTGTATTTCATGTTTCCATTATCTCCATATTTCATATTTCTTGACAGATCAACATGTTGACCTTGGTAATATTTGGACAATGTGGCACTTTCTTGTTTCTATTACAGTTGGTGTGTCTGTGACACCTGAATTACAGTCGAAATCTGTTTCTTCTTTATGATAGAAAGTTAAAAAAAATTCTGAACATCCTGTAAATCTCAGGAAATCTATTTTGTTTGAAAATACATTTTAGAGGCAGCTGAACTTCATGAAGTAATAGGGATAGATTTGTCATGATGGAACACTCTGTGACCTTCATTGAACAAGCTTGTCTTCCCAGTCTCCAAAAGTTTCAATGCATAACATAGAATTATTACAGCAAAGGTCATAACAACTCAGCCCATTGTCTCTTTCGGTTTGGAATGAGCGATATTTCTGATATTATTCTCCTGCATTGTCCCCGTAGCCCTGCACATTTTGTTATTTGCAACTGCTTTTAATTGTAAGCATTCTGCCAGATATGAACAATATGATCAATCTCAAACAAAAACAGACGTTGGAGGGAAAGCTCAGCAGGTCTGGCAGTATCTGTGAAGAGAAACCAAAGTTAATGTTTCAGGTGCGGTGATTCTACACAATCTGTATTCCCAATGATTAAATGGTGTGTATATATACAATATAGTTCACTTTATCACATTTAAAATTATCCTGTTCAGTTCACATTGTCATTCAGCATTGCATCACCCAAACGTTGGCCCTTTCCTTGTTGTGAACTATATTTAATTCTATCTGACGTTAAGAGTGATGATGACTGAGGAATATCATTGTACTACCCATGAAGTCTCCATGAACACGGCCCCAATTACGCCTATCCCCTAGCTAAACCTGACTCATTAATTCATAAGTCTTAATGAATAAGTTCACTTTTGGATTTGGACTGATGGGAAAAAGCGTAAAAAATAATGTTTACCAGCAAATAAAACTGTATTAAGATGTTTGTCAATTCGTATAAATTAATTACAGAAGCACATTATGTATGAAAGGTCCAACGTTTCTGTATTAGAGCAGTGAGAGGAACATTCAGAGAAGTCCACTATTCCTATCCATGTTCAGGGCAAATGTGCCCAGTGACATTCTGTTGGCTGGCGTTTGTTCCCGTGAAGGAGAAATAAGCACAGTGACAACATCCTGATCGTTTCTTTTTTGTAGAGGGGCGGAGATTCGGGGTGAGTTGGTTACAGCATTGCAAACGTACAACAGAGCAGAGTCATTTAGCCTGCGACAAGAAAACATCCATCATTCTCCCTCACAACTGACTTCACTGGAGGGATTGATGATGGGAGATGTGACCAATAGCCAGCGATGTCAGCATCCAGTCCAGTCCAGTTATATTGTGAACTGAATGTGATGTATTGAAAGCTGGGACTGTTTGCTCAGTGACTGTCATTGACGTCAGTCTCCATGCATTGTAACTGTGTCAATAGAGGGTTTCCCTCTCCTATTGGTGAGGGGCTTCACTCAGTGCGCTATCCTAGTGTAGGAGCAGATGCATCATTTCCAACAATAACAGAGATCAGCAGCTGCACAGATGTGGAGAGGACGCATCAGAATCTGAGAATAATGGACTCGATAATTACACCAATGGAGAGGAGGTTTTCCTTGGGTCTCTTCAACATTTCCCTCTACTGGGAATTTCTACCATATAGGATATTCGTGGTTCTGATTATTATTTTGGGCGGTGTGGATGGTATGTTACTAACCTATGGTGGAGGAGCGACGCTCCAAAGCTAGTGTGCCTCCAATAAACCTGTTGAACTATAACCTGGTGTCGTGCGATTTTTAACTTTGTACACCCCAGTCCAACACCGGCATCTCCAAATCATAACCTATCCTGGCCATTGCTGGTGTTCTCTACTTCTGTCCATTCATTAATCCCATAAACAATTTTGAACTTCATTGCAATTTCGGTTATCTATATTTGTCAATGAAATAAACTTTTATCTTCAATTTCAGTTTCAGTTTCCATTCATCTGAATTGCAGACCACTCCCTTTACAAATATCTGAGAACAAAACTGTGGTCAACCTCGGTATCCCTTTTTGCCCTGAACTGATTTATGTCTCGTGTTCTCTCTGTCACCAAACCTGTCCCTACCAGCTCATAATATCCCCAATCTCCATCGCTCTGCGCGTTCGTAAAATTCAGACTTTATGTTTCAAGCTCTCTTCTGGCCACTTTTCCAGTTACAAGTATTTCAATCACAAAATTGTTCTTGTCTCGGACGTTACTTCATGATTAGGACAATGGCCTCACAGTCAAAGCAATTAATGATTATTAACAAATGCTGCCCTTGGCAGAGATGCCGACTTCCCATGGAATAACAACTTTGAAGGTTAACCAAACAAAGAAAGATGCATTAAAAAATGCAAATAAAAGAACAGAAAGTGCTGAACTGAAAACAGTTGGAAAATATTGTGAATAATGCTGGTGATAGGGAAGTCTGCTTTGAAGGGGAGGAGGAGTGAGTTAAATCGATAGATAAAGAGATAGAAGGAAAAGAGCAAACAAAGGGAATGATGATCAACTGGGATGGAAATAAAATGTGAGATTCACCTCATTTATTTTTACCTTTTCCCATCTTCCTGAACATCATGCCCATGCCAGTACATGTATCCCCCGCTTTTCAAAAATTCACTTTTTGCCACTTCCCTATCCGAAAAACCTCCATTAAGTCCTGTTTTCACGAACCAAAAGAAATCCGAAGAAGATTTTCACTTTTACCAAGAAAGGTAATTTTTCCCAGATAAATTAGTGCTACATCTCTTTACGCCATATCAGCTTATGAAAGGCTTTGTAGGAACACTCTACTTTCAGATACCGAGGGAAACCTGTATATGTCCAAGATCATGTTTAAAGCACATTGATTATTTGAAAAGTTAGAGATGTCAATTCGCCATTTAATTACGGTTGGGGAGAAGGTGTTCCTGAGCATGCTGGTGCATGTTTTCAAGCCTCTGCATCCCCTCCCTTTTGGAGGAGGTTGTAGGAGATCATTACCGGTTTGGGAGAGACATTTGATGTTGCCAGCTTTTTGCTGACAATGAGAAGTATAAACGGACGGAAAGTTGTCTTCCATGATAGTCTGGGCTGTGCACACAACCGTCTATAGTTTCTTATGGTCCTGGGAAGACCAGTTACCGTCACACTATTATGCACTTGAATAGAATGTTTTCAGTTGCCAGTGTGCAGAGCAGTGGGAGAAGGCAGTTCCAAAATATTTAGATGTAACAATTGGCTGTTAAATGGATATCCAAGTTGTGATTGCTGTTTTGACAACAATTGAAGTTTAACCAATTGACTTTATTTTATTGCCAACATCCAACCAAAGTGCCATCACATTCTTCAAAAAATACAGAAGCCATCACCATCACAACGAGGGAGAAAGAGACAGACACGTATAAGGAGAGAGAGAAAACATAGCGAGGCAAATAGATGGACAGTCAGTAAAACAGAGAAAGGAAACAAAACAAGAAACACAGTCACATGGACAGGGAGAAAGGGAGATAGTAAGTTCAGGGAAAGGAACAGAAGACAGAGAAAAGAAAAACACAGGGAAACAGACAGTGTGAGAGAAATAGTGAGATACAAAGCACACAGAGAGCTGGGGATGGGGTCACAGTGAGCTGGTGATGGAGAATAGGTGGTGCTGGAGTTGAGGTCCAGCGAGAGCTCGGAGTGAGCACTGGAAGGAGCTGGGGGAGGGAGGTGAGGATTTATTTTCACCTGTGCCAAGATATAGAGGCAAATCATAGTAAGCAAGGATGGAAAGAACAACGACTGTAAAACATGTCTGAGAGGCATGCAAGTTACGCTGCACAGGGTGTGTGCGAGGCGAGATCAGCATGAAAACGTTCAGCATAATCTGAGACGAGAGAGTACATTCATCAGTCTAATAACAGGCAGGAAGAAGCTGTTCCTGAACCAGCTGCTCTGTGTTTTCAAGCTTCTGTACTTTTTAGCCTGATAGAAGAGGTTGGAGGAGACCATTACTGGGGTCTGATGGGTCTTTGATAACGTTAGAACAAAGAACATTCCAGCACAGAAACGGGCCATTCGGTGGTCCAAGCCTGTGCCGATCCAAATCCTCTATCTAAACCTATCGCCTGTTTTCTAAGGATCTGTGTCCCTTTGTTCTCTGCCCATTCACGAATCTTTCCAGAAACATCTTGAATGAAACCACTGGTCACAGTTCTCCATTTTGAGAAACTCACTCCCCCTACTATTCTCTGCCTCCTGTTGCCCAGCCAGTTATTTATCCAGGTATCTAGTGCACCATGTGACTTCACTTTCGCTATATACCGACCATGGGGCAATATACCAAACGCCTTCCTAAAGTCCATGTCCATGGCATCTACAGTCTCGCTCTCATCAATCAACTTTGTCACCCCCTCAAAGAATTCTATTGAGTTGGTAAGACATGACCTTCCCTGCAAAAACGCATGTTGCCTATCACTGATAAGACCATTTTAATTCAAATGAGAGTAGATCCTATCCCTAAGTATCTTCTCGAGCAGGTTCCCTATCCCTGACATCAGTCTCACCGGTCTATAATTGACTGGATTATCCCTACTACCTTTCTTAAACAAGGGGATTAACAATTGTCCAGTCTTCCAGGACCTCAGCTGTGTTCAAGGATGCTACAAAGATATCTGTTAATGCCCCAGTTATTTCCTGTCTCCCTTCCCTCAGTAATCTGGGGTAGAGTTTGGCAGCCTTTCTGCGGCCACGAGCCATGTAAATAGAATCATTGGTTGTGATGTTAGAGTCCGTGTTGGTTAGAACTGTGCAAACAACATTCTGTCGTCTTTCATTGTCCTGAGTAGAGCAGTTGCCGTACCAGGCTGTTATGCACTGGAACAGTACACTCTCAATGGCGAATCTGTAGATGCAGCGCATGCTGAATTTCCTGAACCACCTGAGGAAGGAGAGGCATTGTTGATCCTTCTCGACCATCGTACCTATGTGAGATGTTCAGGGCAGGTTGTCAGTTATCATCAGGAACTTGATGATGTGCACTCCCTCAAATGGTTGATATAGATTAGATGTGTTCCCCTCCTTTCTTCCTCAAGTCAATAATCAATCCTTTATGTTTTCCGGATTAGAGAGAGAGGTCATTATCAATACACCATGCCACCAAGCTCTCTATCTCCTCTCTACATTCTGATTCGTTGTTGTTTGATATCCGTACTGCTACAGCGATGTCATCAGCGAACTTGTAGTTAGCGTTGTTTGGAATTTGAATTCGCAGCCGTGGCTGTACAGGGGATACGTAGGGGCTGAGCACACAGCCTTTGGGTGTACATGGGGCTAAGGACACAACCGTGGGAGTACAGGGAGAACAGTAGGGGGGTGCGGAAACAATCGTGGGTGTACAGGGAGTACAGTAGTTGGCTGAGGACACAGCCGTGAATGTACAAGGAGGACAGTAGCGGGCTCAGGGTACAGCCGTGGTTATACGGGGAGGACTGTGGGGGGCTGAGGACTCAACTGTGGGTGTACCTTGAGTACAGTAGGGGGCTAAGGGTACAGACCTGGGTGTGCATGAAGGACAATGGGGGGCTGTGGACTCATCTGTGTGTGTACAGGGAGTATAGTAAGGGGCTGCAGGTACAGCCGTGGGTGGACAGGGAGTACAGCAAAGGGCTGAGGGCACATCTGTGGGTGTGCAGGGAGTACTGTAAGGTGTTGACGGTACAGCCGTGGATGTACAGGGAGTATTGTCGGATGTTGAGAACACATCCTTCAGCAGCTTGAGTGTTGAGTGTTATTGTGGAGGAGTTGATTTTACCGATCTTCATGATTGCGGTCTGTAGGTCAGAAACCTGAGGATCCGGTTGCAGAGAGCCGAACCGAGACCAAGGTCGTGGAGTTTTGTGATTAATCTGAAAGTGATGATGATTTTGATGGTGGATCTTTAGTCAATGAGCAGGAGTCTGGTCTAGGTATCCTTGTTGTTTAGATGTTCCAGGAATGCGAGCAGGGCTCAGACTGATGGTAACTGACAACCTGTTCTGAACATCTCACATAGGTACGGCGGCCGGGAAGGATCAACAATGACTCTCCTTCCTCAGGTGGTTCAGGAAATTCAGCATGCGCTCCATCTACAGATGCGCCATTGAGAGTGTACTGTCCCGGTGCATCAGTCAGCAAATATTATAGTGCAGCAGGTCAGGCTGGGAGACCGGACTTGGTGTAGGCCATAACCAGCCCCTCAAAACACTTCATGATTATTGAGGTCGGAGCCACTGGGTGGTAGTCTGTAAGGGCACGTTCCATGTGCTTTCTCACTAACGAGGATGATGATGGCCTTCTTGAATCAGGTTTGGACTTCGGCTTAGGGGGGTGAGTCTGAACTTTTATCTGAATATTTCTGTAAGTTTGTACAAACAGGATCTGAGTGCTCAGCCAGGAACACTGTCCAGGCCCATCACGTTCTTTGATTTGACTCACCGAAAGACTGACCATGCCTGCAGCAGTGACAACAGACACAGGTACATCTGGGGCTTTCGTGGCCGGTGTCAGCCCTCAGTGACAGTCACACAGTCATTCATAATCGACATTCCCTCCTCACACCTCCCTCTGTCGTCTTCAACACACAATGACATTGGTCGGTGTGAGCACCACACTGTCAGCATTGAAACAGTTTGCCATTAATAGACTGGGATCGTGCGCCATCAAGTTCTGTGTCACCATAATGAGGTAAATTCATAATAAAATGGTGTGCAGGGTGTCAGTGCCAGTGGTGCAAGGAGTGAATACTTTGTAGGTGTAATTCCAGTCAAGCCACTGCTTAAACCTAAATGGAGTCAAGCATCTTGAGTGTTGTGCCCTTTCAATGGTGGACAGTCGTGAGGTAGTCAGGAAGTGCCATTTACGTGAACCATCAGGCCTGACGGCAGTTTTGCTAGGTTTGCAGATGATACAATGATGGTTGGATGGACAGGTGATATTGAGGAAGTGGGGAGCCTGCAGAAAGACTTGGACAGTTTAGGACACTGGAAAAAACACATGGCTGATGGAACGCAATATGGGAACAGTAGGTGGAATACAGGCAGAAATTATGTTCTAAAACGCTTCATGAAATCTGAAGCACAAAAGGAGTTTGGAATCCTTGTCCTCTCTTATGGTTGATATGCAGGATCATTTGGCAGTTAGCAAAACAAATGCAATATTAACGTTCATTTCAAGAGAGTGAGAGTACAAGAGCGGAGACATACTGATGAGAATATAATGGGCTATGGTCAGAAAATATTTAGATTATTGTGAGCTGTTCTGGGAAGCTGTTGGACATGATCTATCCTGGGAATGATGGCTTGTCATATGAGCGGCAGTTGAGGGCTCTATGTCTGCACTCAATGGAATTTAGAAGAATGTGTGCGCAACTGATTGAAACTGAGCGATTACTGCAAAGATTGATACAGTTAGCATATAGAAGATATTTTCACAAGTCTTAGAGACTATGCGAAAATGAGATAGTTTCAGAGTGAAGAGATAGGCTGAATGGCCTAAATCTATTGCTATATAGCATGCCTGTATTGTCATGCAGTCTATTATTCAGTGCAGAATTGTAAATCTTAGACCTGCTCTTGTAACGGTTGTATCTGTATTTTGATTTGACTTCACCTTCTGGTCAATGGTAACCCCTGTAATATGGACGGTGAGAGTATTCAGTGTTAAGCAGTAGCGCAGTAATATGTTGACTATAAGCTGCTATCTGTGAGTCTCATCTGGCGGGAGTACATTGTCTCGACGATGATTGTCATTTTCAGTCTGGTATTTTTGAAGGATCGATCCAGTTATACTAATATTGCATTTAATAAAACAGATGCAATTTATCACAGCACTCAGCAACAATATGCAATGGAACACTGAACACCTTTCTAATAACAGAAAGGTCGGAAATGTTCAGTATCAGAAACACTGCTTTCCTGTTCATGTTCAAATCAGATAACCTGTCACATCGAGGTGTTCAACTTGGAACATCTTAAACTTATTTTTTGGTTATGGGAATCGCTGGATGGGCCCACCATTTCTTTTCCATCCCTAGTTGCCCTCTTGAGAAGGTGATGCTGAGTTGCCTTCTTGTACCGCTGCAGTCCACCTGCTGTGCGTTGATCTACAATCCTACGAGGGAGGGAATTCTAAGGTTTTGACCCAGAAACAGTGAAAGAATGGTGATGTATTTCCAACACAGGATGTTGACTGGTTTGGAGGGGAGTTTGAAGGTGGTGGTGTTCGCCAAAGCCTGCTGCCATTGTCACTCAAGAAGGAAGTGATCGTAGGATTGGAAGGTGCTGTCTGGTAGATAGTACATACTGCTGCTACTGAGCGTTGGTGCTGAATGGAGTGAATGCTTGTGGATGTGGTGCCAATCAATTAGGCTGTTTTGTCCTGGATGGGTCAAGCTTTTTCAGTGTCGTTGTGGTTGCACTCACTCAGACAATAGGGGAGTATTTCATCTCACTCCAGACTTGCGTCTTGTAGATGGTGAGCATGCTTTGGGAAGACAAGAGGTGAGTTAAACGTGCAGTATTCCTAGCCTTTGATCTTCTCTTATATTTACGTGGCGAGTCTAGTTGAGTTTCTGGTCAATGGTAACCCGAAGTGTATTGATAGGGTGGTGGGGAGAGGATTTTCGTGAAAAACACGCTGCTGAATGCCACGTGGTTATATTGTTTCTTATTGGTGATAGTCATTGTCTGGCAGTTGTGTGGTGCGAGTGTTACTTGTCACTTATTAACCCAAGCGTGGATATTGTCCAGATCCTGTTGCCTTTAGGCATGGACTGCTTCCATAACTGAGCATTTGCGAATGGTGCTGAATATTGAGTAGTCATCGTCGAATATCCCCACTTCTGACATTATGATGGAGAGAAGGCCATTGATGAAGCAACAGAAGATGTTTAGACCTCGATTTCATCCGGAGGGCAACTGAAGATATTACCTATTATGGTGATGAAACAGCTGAAAATGACCATTCCAGCTCATGGAGCAAACCTAGGTCCACATTATCCTGAGGGACCACTGCAGAGATATTCTGGAAGTGTGATGACTGACCTCCAACAACAATTACCGTTTTTCTATCTGTCAGGTATAACTGCAAGAATGAAGTACTTGCTCGATATATCCTTTTTGCTTGGGTTACTTGATGCCACATTTGAAAGAAAACAGCCTTGATTTTTCAAGTGCTGGAATTCAGTTCCTTTTTTGATGTTTGAACAAAGACTGTGATGAGGTCAGGACCTGAGTGGCCCTGGTGGAACCTAAACTGGGCGTCACTGAGCAGGTTCTTGCTTAGCAGGTGCTGGTTGATAGCACTGTTGATGAGTCCTTCCATCACTTTATTGATGATGGAGAGTAGACTGATGAGGCGGTTTTTGGCTGGTTTGAATTTGGTTTGAGTTTTATGTACAGAACATACTTGAGCAGTTCTGTCTCATTGTTTCACTCTCTGTTGTGGTTCTGTTCGCCGAGCTGGGAGTTTTTATTGCAAACGTTTCGTCCCCTTTCTAGGTGACATCCTCAGTGCTTGGGAGCCTCCTGTGAAGCGCTTCTGTGCAGTTTCCTCCGGCATTTATAGTGGCTTGTATCTGCTGCTTCCGGTTGTCAGTTGCTGTCCGCTGCAGTGGCCGGTATATTGGGTCCAGGTCGATGTATTTGTTGACAGAATCAGTGGATGAGTGCCATGCCTCTAGGAATTCCCTGGCTATACTAGTCATGTTGTCCCAGTCGAATTCATATTGTTTGTCATCTGTGCGTGTGGCTACTAAGGATAGCCGGTCGTGTCGTTTCGTGGCTAGTTGGTGTTCATGGATGCGGATTTGTTAGCTGTCTTCCTGTTTGTCCTATCTAGTGTTTTGTGCAGTCCTTGCATGGGATTTTGTACACTACATTGGTTTTGCTCATGCTGGTTATCGGGTCCTTTGTCCTTGTGCGTTGTTGTCTGAGAGTGGCTGTTGGCTTGTGTGCTGTTATGAGTCCTAGTGGTCGCAGCAGTCTGGCTGTCAGTTCGGAAATGCTCCTGATGTATGGCAGTGTGGCCAGTCCTTTAGGTTGCAGCATGTCCTCGTTCCGTTGTCTTTCCCTTAGGCATCTGTTGATGAAATTGCGTGGGTATCCGTTTTACGTGAATACCTTGTATAGGTGTTCTTCTTCCTCTTTTTGCAGTTCTGGTGTGCTGCAGTGTGTTGTGACCTTTTTGAATCATGTCCTGATGCAACTTCGTTTGTGTGTGTTGGGGTGAATGACACACTAGTCCGTTTCAGAGGGCGACTGAGAGTCATCACATTGCTTTGTGTCTGGAGTGAGGATGCAAGATTACTTCATTGGAGGATATTGATGAGCCAAATGTTTTTTTTTCTTTTCTGACAATCCGCAAAGATTTCATTCTCATCAGTAGATTCTTAATTCCAGCTTTTAAAAAAAATCATTGAGTTGAATTTCCACCATCTGCAGTGGCGGGACTCAAACCTGCGTCCACAGAACAAGAGCTGACTTTCTGGATTGATAATCTAGCGGTAATACCATAACGCCTACTTGGTGTCACATGTTGTACTCATGTGCTATTTCTTGAGTTGCCCTGTTTTTCTTTCATTGCTCAGGTTTTTTTTTCTAGAATCTCATCCTTCATTAAATCCTAATTGAAATACACCGTCATGAACGTCTTCTGGACAGTTCGAATTTCATTCAGTCTATTTTGTTTGCACAGACATTTCAAGGCAGCTGTACATCAGAGAAGAACAGGAAGAGATAATGGGTGATTGTGCACTGTACCTATCAACGCACAAGCTTATCTGACCAGGCATCTAAAGTATTTATTGTGGATCAGAGAACTGCTGAATTATTATAACACCGATGGAGGTCAGTCAACGCATTGTGGGGTCACAAGCTCTTCAACAGCACAACTGGAGATAGAGAGAACGTGTGGAGGTAGATGGCGTGAGAGAGAAATAAACAGAGGAACAGAAAATGAATGGAGATACACTGAGAGAGGATAGAAAGGGGAGGGACTGACTGAGAGGAAGAGGAAGAGGTTTTAGATGAGAGTGAAGTCAGATAGATCAGAAGGCAGCATGAGGGTAGATAAATACGGATAGACAGAAGTTGGAAGTTTTATTTAGAAATTCCTCTGAACTGCAATCCATTTGTCTGGGCCCCATACCCTGTGACCACTCTGCCGATACTGGCTGTCATCCCAGATTATTTTTTTCCCAATAATATCACAGAGCTATGTTACTGACAGCTAAACAGAACCCAAAAGACCGTAGATAAGTTATATGGCGAAGGTGGATTTTTAAAATAAACTGTGCCACGAGCAGCAGGAAATGATAACCCCACCAACACTCCCACCCCACCTCCAGATACTTTGTGAGAGACTGGGCCAGAGAATCTCATAGTGGGGGATCACTGACAGAAAGGAAATCAGCATCTCCGCTGTGGATCAAATAATGATTGATAAAGTTTGCACATCACTGTCCCAGTTTTCACATCCACATTTACATTTATATAACTCAATATCACGAGCATATTGTAACAATCTTATCTCTTTATACTTTGCATATTTTGGTCTGTATAGAAAATCATTTTGTCCCTGTATTTTGCATTGCATAAATACATTTCATTAATATTGTCTCTGCTCATTTCTCATTATTGATTTATCCTTGAATCTGTTCTTAATATGAGTTATAAAGTGTAACGTTCCTATACTGATAACTAGGGAACAGCAATATACCTCTTCCCAGTATGAACAGCCTTGTCTCCCTGTCCTCTCCATCTTCTGTCTTTTCCCCTATGTCATAATCACAATGTAATTGAAGTCAGTAAATGAAACTTCATCACAGTTCCTTAACATGGATAACATCAACACTCACGCTTGCCCTCTCTGATACTGGAATAACAATCTGAATTGTACTTGCCATGTGCAATTCTCTGTTAACATATGCACGCTGTTTGATTGTTACAAACCCACGTTGTCTTAGGCACATGTTGCCATTAGATCAAGGACGGAAGATGTTCTCTCAATGTTTTACTGATTTTGCAATGACTGATCAGTAATTATCGGATTTATTTCTCCATTTATGAGCAGAGAAGTATGTTTATGTTCAGTTAAATCTCTGGAATTACCTCTATATCCAAGGCAAACTGAATGATTACACACAAATAATATGCCATCTCCAACATTCCTTCCTTCAGTCACACTCACATCTCACATCCAGAATGCATGTGTTCAAAGTTATTTTGAATTTTAGTAAAAGAGTATCACATTGAGAGCGGTAAACTGGAGCTGTTTGTTCAGCGATTGTGATTATGCGAGTCTCCATGGATCTTATGGGTCCCCAGAGAGTTTCAGTCTTTTATCAATAAAGGAATGTGTTCAATGTGTAATCCCATAGTATGAGCGGGAGCATCATCCACACCAGTAACAGGGATCAGCATTTTCAAGGAGAGAGAGGGAGGAGAGATCAGAATCTGAGAAGAGTACACTTGAGTGTTTCAACAATGGATCAAGATCTGAGAACATTCAAATGGAAATTTCCAACAATGGACAGGAGTTTATCCTCGGGTCTTTTCTGGCTTTCCCAGCCTTGGATATCATGAGAATCGCGGATTGAAGATGTCCTCATGGTTATTCAAGCTGGTTACTATCCTATCCTTGCTTTAGTTGGTGTTCCTGGTAAGTCTAGTGAAACGGTATGAACTGAATTGATGGTCATGATATGTAAATTTTGGAAAGGTGCTAGTCAATGTTTTCAGTTCCAATCAAAGATTCCATTGCTTACATATTATAACTAGCAAATGATTATTTAAAAATTACGCACAAACATGTGAGGATGAAACAAACCGTTCTCCTTGATTCATTTTTCTCCTGCACAAGTGTACATTTCCATATCCTCTCCACTCACCATTTCTGTCCAGTACCACCTACATGACATTCCAGTCTCCTCCTCAGCCTCAGTACAATTCGTGAATAAACTATCGTTTGTGCCTTTGTTAATCTCCGCATACAGCTGTTTCAAGCCCATTCTTACCATGTGTCCTTTGCAAAATAATTGCACTTGAGCTGTTTACATTGTTCTCTACACAGAATTAGAAAGATGGGAAGACAGTGTATGGTGGTTACGTCACTGGCTCATAATCTACAGCCACAAAATAATAGGTCATTCTTCTCTGGTCAGGTCTCTGTGTGACTGCAAACCTACAGCACTGCGTTTTAATCTTTACTGTCCTGTGGAACAGCTAACCAGCCACTCAGATCAAGGTCAGCATAACATTCTGGCCTGACCAGGGCTGCATACATTCCATGAGGGCAGATGAAAAGGAAAGATAACCCCCTTCCTCTGCCTGTATCCCATATTCCTGCAGCTGAATTACAGTCAGATAGGTGGCCACTCACTCTTTTAAACGTATTCTTTGTGATTGAGTCTGTCTCCGAGAGTGTTTTCCATCTCGATAGGCACCTCTGGTGCTAGCTTTATTGATGCTGACCTACAGATGTAAGGATGTTTTAAATTCCACGTCAGTGGCTGTGCATTGTAAATGAATGGTATCCTGTGTCACATGAAGGAAATGGAGCCAGCTAAGTAAGGGAAAGGAGTTATTGTGATTAACTGTGAGAGCGTTGTTGAGGCAGTGTTTGGGGTATTGTGGACAGATTTTATCTCCTTTACATGGAGTGATCTCCTTACCACAGACAGAATGAACAAGAGTCCCAACGGATTAATCGCTGGGATGATGGCACCATGAGGAGTGAGTAAATGTTGATCTGTAACGCTGTGAGATCATAAGAGTTGATTGCATTGAACCTTGAGAGGGATGGACAATCACTCCTTATATTCTAAACAGACAATGAGAAGGTGATAAATTCCTTGACAGTTGATTCATTCAGGTTGCATGGATCTGGATAGTTTAAGTGCCTCTGAGGACGTTACGCCTAGCCACCCCAACCCCCACTCCCCTCGGCGATTGACAGAGACAGAGAGGTCCAGGTTTTGAATAAACTCTCCCCACATTAATATAGTGCAGTTAGTGTTTGATCCTGCTCTGAATGTCATATTATCTACCATCCTGACAGCAACCAAACTACCTTCATTCAAAAACAGTCAACTATTTTTGTCCCTGGTGAGACTACACTTGGAGTACTGTGTGCACTTCTGGTATCCAAATTTGAGGAAAGACATTCTCGATATTAAAGGAGTGCAGAGTAGGTTCACGAGGTCAATTCTGGAATGGCGGGATTACTTTACACTGAAAGACTGGAGCGACTGGGCTTGTATACCCTTGAGTTTAGAAGACTGAGAGGGATCTGATTGAGACATATAAGATCATTAAAGGATTGGATACTCTGGCGGCAGGAAACATGTTTCCACTGATGGGTGAGTGCCAAATCAGAGAACACAGCTTAAAAATACGGGGTAGACCATTTAGGACAGAGATGAGGAGAAACTTCTTCACACAGAGAGGAGTGGCTGTGTGGAATGCTCTGCCCCAGAGGGCAGTGGAGGTCCAGTCTCTGGATTAATTTTAGAAAGAGTTGGATAGAGTTCTCAAAGATTGTGGAATCAAGGGTTATGGAGATAAGGCAGGAACAGGATACTGATTAAGGATGATCAGCCATGATCATATTGAATGGTGGTGCAGGGTCGAAGTGCAGAATGGCCTACTACTGCACCTATTGTCTATTGTCTATTGTCTATTGCCTATTGTCTATTTCCACCAGCTTCTGACCTTCAGGAAGAACACGAATCCATATTCTCAGAGATGCAAAAAGACTCCTTCAAGTTTAAACCATTATACTATAAGACATAGGTGCCGAAACTAGGCCAGTTGGTCCATCGAGTCTGCTCTGCCATTTGGCCATCGCTGATAAGTTTCTCAAACCCATTCTCCGACCTTGTCCCCGTAACCCTTGATCCCCTGGATAATCTGAAAAGCTATCCCCGTCTCAAATATACTCAATAACCTGGCCGCATAGTCTTCTCTACAAATAAATTTCGAAGATTCACCATTCCCTGGTTAAAGAAGTTTCTCCTTAGCAACGTTCTAAAATATGTTCCCTTTAAGTTTAGGCTGTGTACTTGGGTCCTCGTCTCTCCTACCAATGGAAACATCTTATGCACATCCACTCTGTTCAGGTCATTCAGTATTTTGTATGTTTCGATTACATGTCCTCTCTTCCTTTTAAACTTTATCAAGTATAGACCCAAAGACTCAAACATTCGCCATACAAGAAACTTTTCACTCCTATGACTAGGAGTGAAAATCTTCTGAACACGCTCCAGGGGCAGTATACCTTTCCTGAGGTATGGGGCTCAACAGTGCACTCAACACTCCAAATGTAGGCTGACCAAAACTGTATACAGCCTGTCCTTATATTCATTTCCTCCTATAATAAATGCCATCAATAATAAATGCAATTGCCCTCTTAACTACTGCCTCAACCTACAAGCTTACCTTAAGAGAACCCTGCATTAGAACTCCCAAGTCCCTTTGCACTTCAGATTTCTGCATGTTCTCCCCATTTAGAAAATAGACCATGCCTGCATTCTTCGTGACAAAGTGCATGACCTCACACTTTGTGACGTTGGAATCCATCTGCCAACACTTTTACCTGGCCAATTCCTTCTTCACCCTCTCTATACGACAAGTCCATCTGCCTATCTTTGTATCGTCTGCAAACTTAGCCAGAGTGCCCTCAGTTCGATCATCTATGTTGTTAACATAACAAGTAAAAAGTTACGATTCCAACACTGAGCCCTGTGGAACATCTCTTGTTACCGACTGCCATTCTGGGAAGGACTATTTTATCACCACTCGCTGCTTTCTGTCAGACTGGCAAGTTCCTATTCATGCCTCTACCTTGCTTATAACACCACGGACCCTTATCATACTCAGTCATCTCTTGCGCGACACCTTGTCAAAGGCCTTCTTGGTGTCCAGTTGGATAACATCCATTGGTTGTACTTGATTGAGCCTGTTCATTTCTTCTTCAAAGATTTCCAACAAATTTGTCAGGCATGACCTTCCCTTAATGGAACCATGCTGACTTTGCCCTATTTTGGCAAAAACTTCCAAGTATTCAGAAATCTCATCCTTCACAATGGATTCCAGGATCTTACCCACGACAGAGGTTAAGCTATTCATTGCTGGTTTAAAAGTAGTTTTTCCTTACTCCCTGGCTAAAAACGGATGTCACAATAGTGGGTTTCCAATGCTCTGGGATCGTTCCTTTCTCGAGAGATTCCTGAAAAGTCACCACCATCGCCTCCACTAACTCTTCAGCTATCTCCCTTATAACACAAGGGTTTAATCCCTCTGGTGAAGGTAATTTGAACAACTTTAGGCCATTCAGCTTTTTCCTACCATGTTCTCCATGGAGGTGGCCACCAGACTCAGCTCTAGCCCCTCACTCTCCTGAATGTTTGAGATATTATTCGCGTCTTCCACCATGAAACTGATCCAAAGTAATTACTCAGTTCCTCATCAATAGTTTTTGTTCTCCACGATTATCTCTCCAGTGTCATTTTGCAGCAATCCAATGCCCACTTTTGCCTCTGTTTTGTACTTCATTTATTGAAGGAAACTCTTCCTGGCTTCCTTTATATTACTGGCTAGCTAACTCCCATATTCAATAATCTCCCTCCTTATTTTATTTTGTTTGCCCTCTGTTTTGTCTGTGTAAGTTTCCCAACACTCTGGTTTCCAACTGCACTTTGCCATATTATATCCTTTCTCTTTTTATTTTCTGCTATACCTGACTTCCCTCATCAATCATGGTTACCTCATTCTCCATGTACTCTGCATCATTTTACTCCGGGTAAATGTCTGCTGCATCCCGAATTACTCAAAAAGTCTCCTGCCATTGCTACTCCACTGTCTCTCCTGCTGGGCCCTTCTCCCAGTCAATTCTACCAAGCTCCTCTCTAATGTCTCTGTAGTTGCCTTTATTCAGCTTTAATCCCGTTACTTCTGAATATAACTTCTCCATCTGAAATTGCAGAATAAATTCAATCATATTACGATACTGCCTCCTATGATTTTCCTCACCTTAAGCTCCCTCACCCAGTCTGCCTGCACAAGCTGCTCCAAAAAGCCATCTCATAGACATTCCACAAATTATTTTTCTTGGAAACCACCATCAATCTGAATTCACAGCCCACCTCCCGTAATGAAATCCCACATGATCACTGTAACTTGGTATTTCCTACACATCTCTCTAGCTCCTGGTGTATCTTGCACCCCAGCTCCGAAGTACTGTTTGGAGGCCTGAACAGAACTCCAACTGTTTGTTTTTAACCTTTTTTGATTCCTCAATTCTAACGACACAGATTCTACACCATTTTACCTTACATCATTTCTTATTATTGATTTAATTGCATTTCTTACTAATAAGACAACCCCATCCCCTCTGCCCAACTTCCTATCTTTTTGATAGGATGCATATCCTTGAATATTCAGTTCCCAATCCTGATCCTCTTGCAGCAACGTCTCCGTGATGGCGACTGCCAATTTGTGGATGTGCCACAAGTTTATTTACATTATTCCTTATACTGCATGCATTCCGATGTAACAGTTCAGCCCTGTAGTAACCATCCCTCTTCTCATCGTCATTTGTTTGCCCTGAGTGTTTGAAGTTTGATTGCTAACACTTTCCATACTCTGCGTCTGTGCTGAAGATTTGAATAACTTAGAGTTTTAGAGTCATCGAGGTGTACAGAATGGAAACAGACCGTTCGGTCCAACCTGTCCATGCTGATCAGATATCGCCAATCCAGTCCCACCTGCCAGTATCCGGTCCATATTCCTCCGAACTCTTCCTCTTCATATACCCATCTAAATGCCTCTTAAACGTTGCAATTGTACCAGCCTCCACCACATCCTTTAACAGCTCATGCCATACACGTACCACCCTCTGCATGAAAACGTTTACCCTTAGGTCTCTTTTCTATCTTTCCCCTCTGACCCTAAACCTATGCCCTCTCGTTCTGGACTCCCTGACCCCAGGGAAAAGACTTTGTCTATTTATCATATCTATGCCCCTCATAATTTTGTAAATCTCTAAAAGGTCACCCTCAGCCTCCGACGCTCCAGGGAAAGCAGCCTCAGCCTGCTCAACCTCTCCCTATATCTCAAATCCTCCAAACATGGCAACATCCTTGTATTTTTTTTTCTGACCGTTTCCAGTTTCACAACATATTTCTGATACGAAGGAGATCAGAATTACATGCAATATTCCAACAGTGGTCGAACCAGTGTCCTGTACGTCCGCAACATGACCTCCCAACTCCTGTACTCAATAGTGTGACCAACAAAGGAAAGCATAACAAACGCCTTCTTCTTGAGATCTGCAGTCTTACCCGCTCCTTTCATTCGGATTTTATAATTTTCCCTATTACTGAGACCACCCTACCCCCCTTTAGCTTAAAGTCCAGTCTACAGTCCTAGTTATACGATTTGCTTGGACTCTGGTCCCAACACGGTTCAGATGAAGACCGTCCAATCAGAACAGTGAGCTCCTTCCCCAGTGTCTGGTGTTAATGTCCCATGATACAAACCCATTTCTCCCACACTAAACTTTTAACCACACATTTTCCTGCTGACCCTGTGCTAATTAGCTCATGGCTCAGGCCGTTATCCAGAGATCATTTCCTTTTTGATTCTGTTTTCTAATTTAGCTCTGAGCTCATCGTATCTCTTAGCAGAAACTCTGTCCTAGTTTTATCTCTGTCATTGGTACCGACATAGAACATGACCAATGGATCTTTACCCTCCCACTCCAAGTTCCCCTGCAGCCCAGATGAGATATCCCTTACCCAAACACCAGTAGGTAATGCCCCTTTCAGGACTCTCAATCCGGGTCACAGAGAACAGTGTATATGCCGCTAACTATACGATCTCCAATTAAATTAACATTTCTCTTCTGTTGCCCCACTTGAAAGCTTTCCTCAACTCGGTGCTGTGGCCAATCAGCTCATTCTCCCTGCAGTCCCCATCCCATCCACACCAGGAACAAAGCTCTTGAACCTGTTAGACACGGACAGGGGCTGAGGTTCCAGCAATTCTACGTCCTGGATCCCTTTATCTGCCACACTCATAGATAATCTCTCTGCTTTCTAACCACTGGCTGAATTTGCGTCAGTTGATCTAAGGAGTGTAACTATATCTTGAGTCACAGCATCCAGGGAACTCTCCCCCTCTCTGATGCCTCGCAATGTTTGAAGCTCAAACTCCAGCACATCGACTCAGAACCAGAGTTGTTCTTGCATGCAACATTTACTCCAGAAATGGTCACTGGGAACCACAGTGGTGTCCACCACTCCCACATCATGTAGAAACAACACATCACCCGACCCTCGATCCTTATTTTATTTATCTACTATTGAATTGTTCCTCTGCATTTTTATTTGTTTATGTACATCTGCTTATGCACGTTGTAATCAATAAATTAACATGATTCAATTTAACACAGATTCAAAGTTAACACACTGCCTATCAGCAAATGAGATCACATCCTCCCTTTGTCAAACCTGCTCATCATCTTCTGATAGAATTCTGACAGACTTGTGAGCGCGACCATTCCTTGATGAAGCCATGCTGACTCAGCTCTGTTTTACCATGCACCTCCAAGTACTCTGCTAGCAATGCACTCTAAATCCCTAATAACGGCCGATGCCAGACTATACTGCCCTATGATTTCCTGTATTTTGTCTTTCTTCCTTCTTACACAGAGATTTTAAATTGTCCATTTTCCAATTCTTTGGGACTCTGTCTGATGATAGATACTCCTGAACAGTCACGACGAATGGTTTCACAATCTCCTCCGCTAATTCCTTCAGAACATTGTTTTTTATCCTTCCAGTCTGTGTGATTTATCCATTTTCAAACATTGCAGCTTCCCCAGTACCTTCTCCTCAGCGTTGATCACTACATCCATTCCTCACGATTGACTCGCTTGAAGTTCTGGAATGTTCCTAGTATCTACCATTGTGAGGATTGACGGAAAGTACCTATTCAGGTCATTCTCCAATTCTTTGTTCTCCATTTCTCTGCAGCCAGCCTCAATTTCTGGTTGTCCAATGTTCACTCTCCCCATTTATATATCTTAACAAATCTCCTGCAATCTCCTTTTCTAAAGCGAGCTAGCTTACATGTTTCGTGTTCATCATTTTATTGCTTCTTGAATTGTCCTGTGCTGCTGTATAAAGGATTACCAATCTCAGACAGGCTGCGTGAGAGCATTCCTGTTAACTGACTGTCGAAAATATACTAATGTAACTGTTCTAACCCTATTGTCCATTACTGGATTGCGTGGTGGCACAACATTGCTGTCTCACAGTGCCAGGGACTCGGGTTCAATTCCAATCTCTGGACCATGTCTTTCCGGAGATTTTGCAATCTCTGCATTGGGAGAATTACCATTTTTCTCTCTCCACAGTGTTTCTTTCAAGTTTCTTTAATCTACACTATATTTGCTTGTGTTTGATGGAGAATTGCTGCAAATATGACGGGTTTATTGTAAAAGTGGCTCTGGTCCTCAGGCTGACCGAGTGCTTGGGAATCTTGCCCAGCTACTTATGCGAGTGCATGTCCCTGATTACCTCCTCCACCTCTCTCAACCCCTGAGTCCATCCGTCACTGCATGCAGCCTTTCATCGAGCCACCCCGGGATTCCCCACACCCCATCGCCTGGCACTGGATGCTCCCTACGCAGGGAGCACACAAAGACACTGGGCACTTTCTGACCCGCTAGGGATGCGGGGTAAAGACCCAGCCATTAAAACGAACAGAAAACCTAAAATCCAATTGAACAGCAAGGCAGAGTAAACAGGCTGACTGGCACCCATCTGTTATGACATTTTCAAGTCTTTTGGACTAATTTCTGTTTATCCTCGTCCATGTACAAATAGATGCTCCATAAGTGTATCCTGTCACACAGGTTTGGTGGAGGTGACAGATATCAGATTCTATGGTCATTACGACTGATTCGTTGGACTCCACTTTTCTGGTTAATGAGATCACACTTAAGTTTTTATTGTCAAGTCGATCCATTTTAAAGTAAAGGTCTTGCTGGAGTTATGCTGAAAGCATATTTGAATGTTGGGGAGACTAGATTATGCCACGTGCCAGTGAGGTTAGGAATAGGAAGGTAGTAAAGTTAAAAAACATGGCCAAAGAGCTGGTAGGGTAGGCAGCACTTGCAATATGTGGATCATTGGGATTCCCGGATCGGTAGGATAGACACAAGCAGAACGGATGCAGCTGAACTGGCAGCAATCTCAGATATGTGGGTCATTGGGATTACTGGGTCAGTATGAAGTACACAAGAAGGAACGGGATGGAGCTGAACTGGCAGCAATCTCCTGGCAGGCAGGTTTGCTATTGTCACTCAGGAGGGTATAAAATGGTGTGGCAGTGGGGGAGGGTGGGTGGAGCCAGAGGAGTACGTCCACAAGCACAGTGACTGAAGAGCAGTTGGAGACTAATCCCAGTACAACTAAGACCAGCAACAAACTGGCAGAGGGTAGTGAACACAATGGGACTGGCAGACTGAAGTATGCTGATTTTAATGTGAGCAGTGTGACCGGCAAGACAGATGAGTATATAGAACTATGAGTAAAAAATGAGGTCTGCAGATGCTGGAGATCACAGCTGCAAATGTGTTGCTGGTCAAAGCACAGCAGGCCAGGCAGCATCTCAGGAATAGAGAATTCGACGTTTCGAGCATAAGCCTGATTCCTGATGAAGGGCTTATGCTCGAAACGTCGAATTCTCTATTCCTGAGATGCTGCCTGGCCTGCTGTGCTTTGACCAGCAACACATTTGCAGATATAGAACTATGATACATTAATTACAGAGATTTGGGTGAGAGAGGGATCAGGAAACTATCAATCCAATGGGTCCAGAGCGAGTTGAAGAATGTGCAGTGAGAGGCTGGAAACGGTTGTTGAAGCAAAATAATTATCCAGCAGTTTATTGGGATTGGACAGTGTGTGATGCAATGTACAGATTGAAGGGACAAGGGAGGAAACTGAAATTGTCTGTTTACAATATTTTCAGCTTTACTGACAGTCTTTTGTAATCTCCTGTTACCAGAGGAGAATTTACATCAGGGAAACTCAAACCAAGGATCTGATGGAGTTTGGCTGAAGTGTATTTATTTCAATGCAAGAATTGTTATGGGTAAGGAGCCTGAATCCATGCATGACTATGATGTTGTGGCTTTACAGAGACTTGGTTGAGAAGAGCACGTTAGAAAACCGAAAGGCCTGAATGTGGATAGCTCACCTGGACCAGATGGACTACACCCCAGCCTTGTAAGGGAGATAACTGAAGAGTTAGTGCATGCTTAAGTGGTAATCTTTCAGGAATGACTAAAATCAGGAAACGGCAAAGTGGCTGTATAATTGCTAACATGACATCCCGTTTAATAAGGAAGTTAGGTGGAAGATAGAAAACTGCACACTGATTAGCCTAACCTTGGTTGTGGGAAACATCCTGAAATCCATCGTGAAGGATGGGATTTCTGATCCTTGGAGGTGTTTGGTAAAATAGGACAGGGTCAGCATGGTTTCATCAAGGGGAGATCAGTCCTGCCAAACCGGCTAGAAAACAGTGAGGGAGTAATGAGCAGATTAGATCAAGGAGAACCAATAGATGTTATCCATCTGCATTCAAGAATCCTTCGACAAATTGCTATGCATGAGGTTATTGAGAAAGATACGGGCTCATGGTATGAGAGGCAAGGTGCTGGCATGGATAGAAGTTTGGCTGCCTGAGAGAAAGCATAGAGTGGGGATAAAAGTGTTCTTCTCAGGATGGCAACCAGTGACAAGTGGTGTTCCACAAAACTCAGTGTTGGGACCACAACTTTCATTTTGTGCATTCATTATCTATATGAAGGAACTGAGGGCATTCTGGCTAGGCTTTCAAACAGTGCAAAGATAGATAGAGGGACAGGTAGCATTGAAGAGGTGGTTTGGCTGCAGAAGGGTGCTCTCATGCATCTCCTCAGCTTCCCACGCCTCTGCCCTTGCAATTCACCCTTCCAACGACAACAAGTTAGAACCTCTCTGGTTCTCGCCTTCCATCCCACCAACCTCAGGATACAACGCATTTTCTGCCATCAACAGTCAGATCCCAACACCAGAGATATACTTCGCTCCCCACCCCTATCATCAAACTGCTGAGACCATTCCCTCACAACTCCCTCGTTAGGTCCACACGCCCCCACCAAGCCACCTTCCGGACACTGCAAGAGATATGAAAACTGTGTCAACACTTTCCTCCTCACCTCCACCCAAGGCCCCAAAGGATCCTACCACATCAGGCAGAGAACATCCTGTGCATCCAAACACCTCTTCTTGTCAGTCCATTGCCCTGTCTCCTATATATTGGCGAGACGGGACATCAACTTACGGAACGGTTCAGGGAACACTCTTCGACACATAAACCCAACAACCCCACTTCCCTGTGGCCGAATACTTCAACTCCCCCTCCCACTCCGCCAAAGCCCTGCAAGCTTTTGGCTTCCTCCACTGCCAAATTCTAGCCACCTGACTCTGGAGGAAAAACGCATTATCTTCTGCCTTGGGACCCTCCAAACACACGGTAACAAGTTCAATTTCACCAGTTTCCTTATCTCCCCTCCCTCCACCTTATCCCAGATCTAACCCTCCAACTCAGCACCGCCCTCTTGAACTGTCCTACCTGTCCATCTACCTTCCCAAGTATCAAATCTACCTTCCACTCTGAACTATCACTATCATCACCCACCTTCATCTAGCTGTTGCCTTCCAAGCTACCTTCCTGCCAGCGCCAGCCCCCCTCCCTCACCATTTATGTCTCTGCCCGCTTCCGCCCACCCCACATTCCCGATGAAGGCTTTATGCCTGAAACGTCGAATCTCCTGCTCCTCGGATGCTGCTTAACAGGATGTGCTTTTCTGTGATCAAACTTTTTGACACTGCTCTCCAGCATCTGCCGTCCTCATTTTCACCTGCTGAAGGACTTTCACAGGTTTGGAGGGTGAGCGAAGAAGTGTCAGATGGAGTATAATGTGGAAAATTGTTTTGCCAGGATGAATAGAAGCATGGACTATTTTCGAAATAGCGGAGCAAATTCAGAAGTCTGAAGGGCAAAAAGACTAGGGGGTTCCAGTCCAGGAGTCTTGAAAGGTAAACTTGCAGTTTGTCAGTCGTTAGGCAGTCAAATACAATGATGGTATTTATTTCAAGAAGGCTTAAATATGAAAGTAGGGATGTACTTCTAAGGCTCTACAAGGCTTTGGTCATGCCACATTCGGAATATTGTGCGCAATTTTGCGTCCCATATCTCAGGAAGGATGCACTGGTCCTGGAGCGTTTTCCAAAGAGATTCACGAGAATGGTGCCAGGAAATAAAAGCTTAACATATAAAAAATATTTGAGGGCTCTGTGTCTGTATTTGGTAGAATTCAGAAAGATGTTAGGAGGTCTAATTGAAACTTACAGAATACGAAATGACCGGGGAGAGAGGGGATTTTGGGAAGATGTGTCCAATGTAGGTGAGACTAGTACCCGAGGGGACAGTGGAAAGAGAAGACCTTTTTGAACAAAGATAAGGAGAATCCTCTTCAGCCAGGCAGCGATGAATCTATGGAATTCACTGCTACAGAGGGCTGTCGGTCCAGATCATAGAGTATATTTAGGAGTGAGACAGATAGGTTCTTGTCTGTAAAGGCGATCAAGGGTTACAGGTAGAAAGTGGGAGAATGGGGTAGAGAAGCTTAACAGCCATCATTGAATGGCGGAGCAGGCTCAATGGGCCTAATGGCCAAATTTCTGTTCCAATGTCTTCTGGTTGTATGGTTAATATTGGCTCTCCTCATTCCTCATTGGAGATGTATCCTTGAATTTGTTCTTGATATGATTTATGAAGAATAAAACTCCAACACTGATTGCTGGGAAATATCGTGTTCCCTCTCTCCAGTCTCAGCAGCAATGCCCCGATATCATAATCACACTGCAATTGAAATCCTGTGAAATTTACTTCAATACAGTTGATTGACATCAATAACATTAACAGCATGACCCTTACCTGCCCTCTCTGATCCTTGAATAACCATCTGAATTGTGTGTCACATCATATTCTCTGTTAACATATCCATGCCATTTGTCCGTTATCACTCATGTCATAAGCAATTTTCTGTCAGATTATGGACTAGAAAATTCTCTACATATTTTGCTGTCATTATAATCACTGATCAGTAGTTACAGACTGTATGTTTTGACTTATAAGCCGAGAAACTTGTTTAAGTTCTGACAATCCTTTGACGTTACTGCTATATCTAAGGCAGATTGAACAATTACATTCAATCAATCTAACATCTCAAATATTTCTTCCTGTTCACCCCCCACACATATCCCATGCCAAATGTGTAAACTTTAAAAGTTCTTTTGAATTTGAATAAAATTATTATTGAATTCAAAGGGGTTAACTGGAGCTATTTGTTCAGTGACTGTGATTAATATCAATCTCAGTGGATCCTAATTATGGTATTGGGAAGTTTCCATGGTTTAAATATAAATGGGCTCCTTTCAATGTGATATCACATAATGTGAGTAGGAGCATCACTGACAGCACGAACAAGGATCAGCAGCTCGAGAGAGGGGTGGGGAGGAGAGATCAGAATCTGAGAACATCAGACAAAAACGTTACAATAATGATTCATTATCTGAGGACCGTGGATTGGAATGTACCAACAATGAATCAGAATCTGAGAACATTAGACTGGAATGTCCCAACAATGGACAGGAGTTTATCCTTGGGTCTTTACTGGCTTTCTGATCCTTGGATATCATTAGCATCACGGATCCAGGTTATCCTTTGGATTATTCAAGGTGGTTACTATCCCATCCTTGCGGTAGTTGGTGTTCCTGGTAAGTCATTAGATTTGTCTACTAAACCGGGTTGAACTCAATTTCTGCTCATGATATATAAATTTTGGAAAGTGCAAGTCAATGTCTTCAGTTCCAAACAAAAAATCCTTTCCTTATGAATTATAACTATCAAACTACTATTTATAAATTACTCACTGATATGTGATAAGGACACAGAATGTTCTCATACTTCATAATCCATTTTGTCCTTCACGGATTTACATCTCCATGTCCTCCCCACTCTCCAATCCTGTCCAATACCACCATCATGATATCTCAGTCTCGTCTGCAGTCTCAGTGCAACTTCTGAATGAACCATTATTTTTGCCTTTGTTCAATATGGATGCAACAGTTTCAAGTGCGTTCTAATCACATGTCCATCACTAACTAATTGCTCTTGAGGATGTTTGACGTGTTCCCTGCACGTACAGGAAGATAGTTTATGGTGGTCAAGTCATTGACTCATAATCTAGAGCCACAGAATAATAGTCTGTTGATATCTCATGAAGGAAAGTGGTGGAATTTAAAAGCAACCATTATCATTTGTTATAAAAGCCCATCTGCTTGCCTGAAGTCCTTTAGGTAAGTCAATATGTCAACCTCCCCCAGTCAGGTTTCCGTGTGTTTTCAGTAATGAACATGTGGGTGTACTACACCTTCAAACTACCTGACAGCACCACGTCTTCTGAAAAATAGTTATAATTTAACATTTGGTCGAACAACTCGATTAGCTCACTGTCTTGAGACAAAAACAAATTCAGCCAAACACTTTAAATTATACCCCAAATGACACGTTGACTTACCTAAAGGACTTCAGACAGGCAGATGGGCTTTTATACCAAATGATAATGGTTGCTTTTAAAATCCACCACAAGTTTGAATGTAATATACTGATAATCTTAAAAGCCAATGACACAATCCAATAGTTTGGGGGTATAAGACCGTGGAAGGTTGAACAGTTGAGAGGAGAGCTGCTGAACAACCAGCATGCAAAGACTGCCTGAAAAATAGCTCCCTTAAAAGTATATTCATTGATTAGTAACTAGTGAAGCAGAATCCCCCAGAAGAAAAGAAGACAGGACTATGAAGAAGAACCGAAAGTTTCCTGGTTTTGTGATAAGAAGTTTTATTTTGTAAATCTTAATTAGGAGTTTTATCGGACTCATATTTTGGAGGGGGGAAGGTCAAAGATAGGTTAGAGGAAGAAGTTGTAAATATTCGTTTGATTATTATTCTCTGTAATACTTTAAGAAAAAAATGTAAGGCACAGAACGTTGAAATCATATCAAATGGTAAAATGACAGAGCGCTCCAAATGTTATCCTGCCTTTGAAGTTTATCTGTTCAAATACTGGTTGTGGGATTTCTTTCTGGAACAGTTGGATTTGGCTGAATTCCCTTTGATTCAGGCATATGAGAGTTTCCAATGAATCCTCACCAGGAATCCATCACAAGTGGCAAAGATAACTCAGGGATTTTATAGACTGACACTTTGTTGTCTGGTGAACAAAGTAAGAGAAAGGGATCAATCGGCAGTTGCTTTTCAGGCAGGGAACTATTTTCTCCCTCTCTGTGTTGAAACATACAATTTTGCCAACTGAACAACAAAATGGACCATGTGTGCTCTCCTGGAACATTCTCTGGAAAACCTGATTACGGATTATATGCAGGAGCATCATTGCTCTTGTTGTACACAATTCCATTCAATCTCAAAAAATGTCCCCACTTTATAAATTGATGATATGCTTACACGTGTCTGTGTAATTTGTAAATATTGGTAGGTGTCTTCATAGTATGTGTTTTGATATCAATACATTTTTTTCTTCAAATTTATTCGCTAGCTTTAGTCTCCCTGACAAGAGATAATATGCATCCAGCTGATGCACTTTTCTGAAAGTCATGGTGGTTCAATACTATTTCTAGGCTAAGATCGGAACTGATTATCCCCCATAACCAAAGGCCAGCATCCCAGGAATGAGAAAAGGGAAACATCTTTGAAAATTTCAAAAATAATTATATTCTTTTATTTTAGTGTTTGGGGATCAAAACTGTAGACAGTGCATCAGATGTGGTCTCAGCAATGCCCTGTACAGATGCAGTAAAACATTCCTGCAATTAAACCTTTACCTTTTGTCAAAAACAGCATTATTCCACTTACTTTCCAAATCACTTGCTGCATCTGCAGACTGACTTCACATGATTCATGTCCCAGGAACACGGAAACCGCCTGTATCACAGAGTTCTGCAATCTCTGTCCATTTAAATTGATTACCATTATTTTATCTTTCATGCCAAAATAGACAATTTACCTTATGTTATTTCTACTGAAGGTTTACGCACTAACCTTCCCTGTCTATAATCATATTGCAGACTCAGTATCTCAATTTGATGACACAATGAATGACCATCTTGGTGTACGAGCTAATTGCGCTCCAAGCCATTCCCTCCCCTTTCTCCAGATCATTGATATAGATTATTGGTCATTGATGACCCCACAGTGATCTCTGAGGCATTCCATCAGTTAGAACTTTGCAGCCTGAAAGTAAACATTTCTCTCTACTCTCTATTTCATGCTAGCGATATATTCCATGTTCCTGTGTAGCCGTTCAGGCGGGTTGAATGGCCTCGTCCTGGGCTGTGTAATGTACTCAACGATCTGAATTACTTAATTCTATATTCCTGTGTAATTTCTCAGAGGGGCAGAATGGTCTGCTCCTGTCTCATTGTAACGATCCTGTCTGATGAATTGGGATGGTCCCCTACCCTGTAACAGCATCGAGGGGTGGATTGAAGGAACAACACATGGGTTCGGGGCAGTAGTATATCTCTGTAACAGCCTCGTGGATGGATTGAGGGAACAACACATCGGATAGGGGCAGCAGTATATCTCTGTAACGGCACTGTGAGACGGACTCAGGGAACAACACATGGGGTAGGGACAGCAGTATATCTCTGTATCAGCTTTGAGTGGTGGATTGAGGGAACAACACATGGGGTAGGGGCAGCAGTATATCTCTATAACAGCATCGAGGGTGGATTGAGATAACAACATATTCAGAATGCTCATGGCTGGTCCAAATGTCTCTGATCATCCCTCTCCTGTCTGGTCCCGATAAACATTGACTCTCCTGTCCAGCAAAGATCAGTCGAGCTCAGCCTAGAATATCCTCAATAACAGCGTCTTCCCTATTCCCTGAGGATGATGATACCACAGACCGCACAGCACTAAATGGAAAGGATCATCTTTATTTCATTGTCGGACCCATTACATTAAAACTGTGCTAACCTCACATCAAATCACCACCTCTTTTCATACTTAAGGATATAATAATTATGAATAACCATAACCCATTCTGCCCTCAAAACCTGTCCCACATTCCCACTGACTCTTTCCAAATATGGATCAAATCCAGCCTCTGCTGCAAACTCAGAAAGTGAATACTTGGCAGCATAACACCACATGAGCATGAAAAAAGGAGCAGAATGAGGCCATTCGGCCCATCAAGTCTGATGTTCCATTCAATAATTTCTTGTATGTACCCCAAACTCATTCTCCTGCCTTCTCCCTGGAATCCTTGATTCCTTCATAAACCAAAAACGTGCCGATTTGTGTCTTAATGACACTAGTGCTTGTGTCTCTGTGTGTGTGTGTGTGTGTGTGTGTGTGTGTGTGTGTGTGTGTGTGTGTGTGTGTGTGTGTGTGTGTGTGTGTGTGTGTGTATGTGCGTGTGTGTGTGTGTGTATATATATATGTATATATATATATGTGCGTGTGTGTGTCCCCGTCTGTGTGTGTGTCTATGTGATTGTTTTCTGTGTATTTGTGTCTACATCTGTGTACCTGTGTAATAGCCTCTGTGTTTCTATCTGTGTTTGCGTCTATTTGTGTGCAAATGTATATGTCTCTGTGTATTGCAATGTGTGCGTATGCCTATCTCCTTATATATGTTGTGCATGTTAGTATGTTGGGGTGTTTGCCAATACGTCTGTGCATTTCAGTATCTGCATCTTTGTGCAGTGATGTATCTGTTTTTGGTTGGGTGTGAATGGACTGACGTTGGAACTGGCAGTGGGTTTAAAGTGAGAACTGAATGTTGCTCTTTACTCAGTTGATGGGAAATCGATGTTTCAGAAGCTCCACATGAGCCATCTTGTTTCTATCCGGCTCATGCCAGGTTCCTCCCCATATGGCGGGAGAAGGGGGTGTGAGGGAACAGATATCAGGCACAGCACCACCCGGCTTGTCCCTTTCTGTCCCATTCCAGACAGTTTGTCCTGGAACAGGAGAAAGGGAGAGAGGGAGGGAGACTGGAAATGGGTGACCCTGCAGTTAGTGCTGTTGGATGTGTGGCTGGGGGGAATGGTGAGGTGTCCGGAATGAGTCAGTCGACAGTTGTAAATCAATTTAGTATTATTATGGTCGGGGGTATTGCGTAGGTGACAGAGAAAGTGAGGAAGAAAGTTGCTGAATTCAGTAGTGAGGTTGGAAATGCCTGAGCCTTCTTTGGAAATAGAGTGCGAGCCTTGTTCGGGGGTCAGTGCTATAACAGGTATACAGGGAATGTGAAGGAACAGATAGAATATGGTGACCCTTATCCTGACAGAGCGGAGAAGGTTATTGACGCTTGTCCTGTATCACATCGTCAAGGTGACCCTTCGGGAATGTCTTGTCCAAGTCTATCACCAATAACGCCACAGACCATGTCCCTCAGATTCAGTTTAAGGGGAGCTTACAAATAACAAGGAGAAGCAAACATTGGTGTATTATATATCGAAACTAAAACTGTTGCAGAAATTCTGAGCATCGTATGCTCTGAAAATTAGACTTGCAAATATCATGGATACTGCAGTCTTACTGGATGGTCTCAAGTTGCATTTCAACTGCGTTAACTAAGTGACTGCTTATGCTGTGAAAAATAAATTCCCTAAATGTATATCAGGTGGGTTGAAGAGTATGTATTGAACCAAACTGGAGATCAAGTTTTTTTCGGATTTGGTGTTGTGTGGTCAGGAGGATTAATCAATGCCCTTGCTCTGAAGCAGATTTGGAGGAATAGTGACATTAATATATTGTATTTTACACGGAGTCTGTATACAATATAGAATGTTTGTACATTTTGGTCAAACATGATGGAAGCATGGAGCCGAGAGGGTCAAGTTTGTTCCAGTGAATTGGGAAAACACAAAATAACATTCAGTGGGAGATAAGTAATGGTTGTTAGAGTCATAGAGTCCTATAGGTCTTTCGCATCAAACTGATCCATTCCGACCAAAATGTCAATTCACACTAACCCCATTTCCCAGCCATTGCACTGTATCCTCCTAATCCTTTCCGATCCTGTATTTGTCAAAATGCATTCTAAATGTTGTGAATGTACCCACCTTAACTACTTCTGCTGTAGGTAATTCCATATGCGTATCAACCTGTGTGTATAAAAGTTGCTCCTCAGGTTCCCTTTTATTCTTACCCCTCTGACCTTAAACTGATGCCCTTGAGTCCGTGATTGTCCAATCCCGGCAAGTAAAGGCTGAGTGCATTCACTCTATCCATGCCAGTTATGATCTTATACCCTTCAATAAGATCCTCTCCCCAGTTTCATACACACAAAAGTAAAAAGACCTAGCTTTTCCAACCTCTCCCTATAACTCAGAGCCTTGAGTCTTTGGCAACATCGTTGTAAATTTCTTCTGCACTCATTCCAGTTTAATAACATCATTCCTATAGCAAAGTTAACAAAACTGAACATAACACTGTAAGTATGGCCTCAACCGTGCCCCGTATTCTGCAGCATAGCTCCCCAAATTCGCTACTTAGTGCCCTGACTGATAAATGCCAGTGTGTCAAAAGTCTTCTTCATTGCCCTGTCTACCTCTGAATCAACTTTCGGACAACCATGCACCTGAATTCCAAGGTCCCTCTGTTCCACTACATTCCTTAAGACCCAGCCATTCACCATAAAACTCCGATATTGATTTGAGTTTCTAAAATGCAAGAACTTACACTGATCTGCATTAAAATCCATTTGCCATTTCTCGGCCCGCTTCTTCAGCTGATCAAGGTACTGCTGTAAGTTCTGAAATTTCTGATAACCTTTGTCATTCTCCATGTAACCGCCTATTTTATTGTCACCTTCAAAGTTACAAATCATGCACGTACATTCTCATGTAAATTATGGATATATGTAATGTATAGTGGTGCCAGCATCGCCCCGATGCATTCCATTTTAAATGGAAATGAAACAAGAGCCATGAAATTGATAAGGAAATCAAAAACAGAACATGAATGCTAACAAACAAGAACAGAAACACTGCATAAATCTACAATCTGTATTTCAAAGGAAACAAAGTAAAAGCAAGGTCAAATATGGAAAATTGTAACCGGGAGAGGAGAGTTTATTGTGAAAAACAGGGAAATGGCCAAGAAAATAACCAGTTATTTTGCATCTGTCTGCATGGATGAATATCCACAAAATCACCCAATAATATCCAGTGATCATGTCGGGCTTGTGCAACTGAAGACATAAAGTCAACTTATATCAGTAACAAGGTGGTATTTGAGAATGTAGCTGGATTGAGCATTGCTAAGTCTGACAGACCTAATGTACTTCATATTAAAATGTCTGACATAAATCGGCAATAGAAATATTAATTGCACTGTCGATGACTGTGTTTCATTTTCCTGTGCATTCTGCAGAGGTTGGAAGCCATTGTGGATAAATGGACTTGAGCAAACGTGGTCCAAGCAGTATAGATTAATGAAAAGGAATCCAAGCATCTAAAAAGAAAGAAGACATAGTTTGGAGAACTGACGAACAATTAACTTGATATCTGCAAGTTGAAAACTGTTGGAATCTATTATACAGCATGTGATATTGGATGTTTAGGAATGAACAGCAACAATGGAGAAAATCCATATGTATTTCTGACAGATGTGAAACTCGATGTGCTATTAGTTATTAGACCCCATCAACCACCCTCTGAGAAAAGAAACAGGAAGTGACTTCGCCACAAGAAATAGCATCATCAACGCAAAGAAATCCAAACATATAAATGGAAAGCGGGAATTTTAAGGATTGTTTCGCATGAGGTCCACTGAAGATGTTACCTAGTAAGATAACGAAACGTCTGGAAATGTAGCGAGCAAACCTACATCCATTGTGTAAAGTGTTGCTGACCAAATCTGAGAAACAATATACTGACCACAAAAAAGTGCAATGGACATTGTCCAGATTAATCCCTCAGATTGCGAGATTGCCTGATGAGGAAACTCGACCTGTGTTCATTAGAGTTTGAAAGAATGAGAGGAGAGTCACAATGAAACTTGAAAACTTCACAAAACATATACCAAGTTGGAAATAAACAGGACATTTCCCTGGCTGTCAGTTCCACATTCAAGGCAAATAATTGCAGTTTCAGAGACAGACCATTTAAGACCGCAATAAAGAGGAAATTCTTACTTGGTGGGAACTGCCTAAAACAGGGGCAGAGAAACCTGCTGGTAGGGCAAGATTAGGGAGAATTCCCCAGATATTCTGCAAGTGTGTCAAGCGGAAAAGAATAACAAACAAAAAGGTCGGTGTCATTCGTGACTTGCCAAGTTGCATCCAAATCACCTTACTGTTAGGAGACAGAGGGTAGTGGTTGAAGGCTGTTAGTGTGACTGAGACTGGTGTCCAATGGTGTATCACAGGGATCAGTGCTGTGTCCCTTATTATTTGTGATAGGGAGGTGTTGGTGTTGGACTGGGGTGGGCAAACTTAAAAATCACATAACACCAGGTGAGAATCCAGCAGGTTTATTCGGAGGCACGAGATTTCAAAGCGCACAACCACCTGATGAAGAAGCAGTGCTTCGAAGCTAGTGCCTCCGAATAAACCTGTTGGACTATAACCTGGTGTTGTGTCATCTTTAACCTGATTATTTGTGGTATTCATAAATGATGCAGCTGTGAATATAGACGGGGGTGACGGGAGTGCGACAACTAAGTTTGTGTTTGATACAAAGATTGGCCGGGTGGTTTGGCAGTGAGGAGGAAAGTCTTATGTTACAGGAAGATACAGATGGAATGGTCAGATGGGTGGATCAATGGCACATGGAATGTAATCCTGATGAATATTAAATGATGCATTTTGGAAGAAGGAACTGGACAGGGGAGAACTCAATGAATGGCAACACACGAGGAAGCTCAGGGGCTGCTTCCCCACATATCCCTGAATGTGATTAAACTGGTTAATGCACAATTTGAGAAAGCATAGGGGACAGTAAACATAACCTTTATTCATCAAGGCATAGATTATAAGAGCTACGCGGAAGTTTGCTTTTGCCAAGATGCAATACTGATTGTAGTTCTGGGAGCCACATTACAGGAAGGAACTGATTGTAGTGGAGGGGGTTCAGAGGAGATTCACCAGGATGTTCCCTGGGATGCAGCATATTAGCTATGGAGAGAGGCTGGATAAGCTCGGGCTGTTTAGTTTGGAGGAGAGAAGGCTGAGTGGGCTGAAATTCAGAAGGATAGGATTACGAGGGCATGGACAGGATGGATAGATAGCAGCTGTTCCTTTTAGTCAAAGGGCCAAGAACAATGGAGCACATTTTAAAGTGAAGGATTTGAGATGTGGAGAGGAATTAAGGATTGTTTATCACTCAGAGGGTGTTGGGGTCAAGAATGCACTTCCTGAGAGAAGAATTGTCATGGTAACCTCACAACCATTAGAAAATACACAGTTGTGAGCTTGAAATGCCATAAGGTTCATGGCTATGGCCTTGTGTCGGAAAGTGGGGCTAATGTAGACCATGCTGTATTGTTGATGGGACAAAGTCGGTGCTTCTGTGTTTGTATGGCTGTGGAAGGTAAATCATTGCGTAGCTTAAGGTAGGAATTGATGGATTTCTGAAGGGTATATTAACAAGGGTTTTAAGATTGAATTTGTAATATCTTCTGAAAATATGTCAATGCCAAAATTAAGGGGGAAAAAAAATGGTGCAGCTTTGTTACAGTCTGATACCAGAGAATTGAGGACAGGGAGAAGGCAGAACTGTGGACCAAATACTTCAGTTATGTCTTCACATAAGAAAACAAAAGAAAAAAGAAAACTTCCCAACAAAACTCGTGAACATTAGTCTGTTTAGAAAAAGGGAATAGAATGAAATTAGCAACTGAACAGTTTTAGAAGAAGTATTGGAACTGAAAGTAATGAGCACAGACAAAGTCAACAGCGATTGATAAAATGAGAATCATGTTTGAGAAAGTGCCTTTATCATAATTATAGAGAAGCATCCAATGAAATATGAGTGCATTTTCAGAAAGATTTTTGATAAAGCCTATTATGCAAATTCAAATTCTATGGGACTGGGACTAATATAGCTTTAGAACGGGAGACCTGGCAGGAAGCAGTGAGTAGAAATAAAACAATGTATTTTTTTGAATGGAAGGTTTGGAGGATATAGCAAAGGTTGGATTTTGGGCCCCAGCTATTCCCAATACACATTATATATTTGATTGAGTGGATCAAATACAATATTTTCAAGATTGCAGATGGCACTAAACAATATCGGATTGTGAGTGGGTGAGCAGGATGTCAAAATGCTCCAAGGTGATTGAGACAAGTAGAGTGTCTGGGCAAATATGTGGCAGATGGAGAGCAATGGGGAGGGGAGGCATGGGATATGTGATATTGTGACCTTCGATGGGAAATTTCAGAATGGGAGCCTATCATTTGAAAAGGGATTTGTTTGAAAAATATTGGTGTCTACAGGAACTTAAGCTGCATTTTTGTTTCCTTCTGTGCAGCCCTCCAAGGTCAGTGTAGGATAATGAGATCTGAATCGAGAAGTCAATACTAGGAATGGCATTGGCACGCTGACCAGTGTACACAGGCCCAACTGTAACATTAAAAAGGATCTGGATCTCCCTGTACACCAGTTACTGAAATCAATATTGCAGGAGCAGAAAGCAGATAGGCAGATAAATCGTGTATTCACCTTCATTTCAGGGGGATTTGAATACAGGAGTAAGGGAGTTTTACTGCAGCTGTACAGGGCCTTGATGAAACCCCATCTCGAACACTGTGCAGTATTATGTGCAGTTTTGGTCTTCTTACCTAATAAAGGACAAACCTGACATTGAGGGAGAGCAGCGAAGATGACCAGACTGATCACTGGTGTGGGAGCAGAATTTCGGGCTGCTGGGCCTGAATTCCATGGCCTTTAGACAAATGAATGGAGATATCAGTGAAATATATAAAACTATGTCAGGACGAGACAGATTGGAAACAGGAATGACAATTCCCCTGGCTGGGACATCAAACAAGTGGCCACAGTATTAGGTACAGACAGGCCACTCTGCATTGAGATGAGAATAAATGTCTGCAATCAGAGACTGGTGAACCTGGGGAATTATCTCCCAGATCAGGCTGTAGAAACCAAGGCACTGAATATAAATATGTATTTCTGGAAACTAAAGGGATAGGGAGAGAGCAGGGTATGGTATGAAGATAGAGGATCAGATATCATTACAGGTTGTTCTTCAATAACATGGTAGCTGTGTTCCTGTGCATCACTGTCTTGCAGAAAATAATGAAATATTAATAATGTGGTCTATGGGAAAAAGAGAATAATTGGTGAACTGCAAAATATCAGTAAAAAACAAAAAAAAGTTAGTCTAACACGCTCACTAGCACAGTTGAATTAAACCTTTAAATCATATATTGTAATGAAATAGTGCTGTGAATGCAACATTTTCACAATACAGTCACTTCTACATCCCTGTACCTTTCATCAAGCTCTTCACCAGAAAATGCGCAGGGCTGACTGACCAAGTGATGCCAACACGGAATTCCATTTCTCCTCAAGGTTCTCCCCCTGGTTTGAAATACAGTTCCTTCTAATTGGAGAGAACAACTCCCCGTTTCAGGGCCAGGTTCAATGCTTTGCAGAGCGGATTGCATTCCTGTTTTAGCTGAACATTCAGAGGGTGCATTTTGCTGACAGAGGATCCTGAAGCTGGCTTTTGTTGTTCAGCTGGTGCCTGGCAAGGAATGGTGTCACAGTGAGCTGGAGTTCACTTTATAGAAAAAAAGGTGCGCAATTCACGAATCGCATTGCACTCAAATCACATTTTAAAAACACGAGTTATCAGAGAACTGCCTGTATATTGAACCGAGGAGCAAGATTGATGGACTGAAGGGACTAAAACAGTTCTTATTTTATATTTCACAATGTTTAAACAAATTAATAGCTATGAACACTGTGTCGGGAAAACTGCATTGTGGAGATTTTCTCCATGAACTAGAATGGGGGAGGCTCAATGTGTTGAATGGCCTACTCCTTTCCCGATGTTTCCGTGCAGTCTGTGGGAAAGCTGTGTAAATGTTGTCACAAGCTCTCAGATGTTAGGAAGGAGGCCTCTGCAGGGTCAACAGGACTGTGATTCACGTTCCCTTTTCTGATATCGAGGCTGGTGCTGGATATTCTGTCTGGTTTTATCCTTTAAGACCTTGGAGCAGTGTGATACAATTGAGTGTCTTGCTTGGCCGTTTCAGGGACCATTAAAAGGTTTCTCACATGGCTCTGTGTCTGGAGTTATTTTAAGGCCAGACCAGGAAAGCACGGGAGATTCACATGCTGCAAGTACACTAGGGAAGGAGATCGATGTTTACAATCAACATTGGATACAAGGTCACTGTTACCATCACCAGATTCTAGATCTTGATATTTTATTTTCTTTTTAACTTCCACCAGCTGCCCAGAGCATTATTCTGTATTGGATTAATAATCCAGTGACATGTCCACAACAGCACTATGTCCACCGAGGAACTTAGCGGAAACCACACTGAGCGGGTTATTTCTGTGCTGCTTGACAGCTCTGTCAAAATGAACTCCGACCAATTTGGTTATCGTGAAGGCACTGGGGCGGGGGGGGGGGGGTGTTAAATGGTCAGAACGTAATTATTCACCTATTAGACGACTGAATATAGTTGACTAATTTTCCACATTGCCAGGGAGTTGTCAAAGTTGGAGTTGGAATGAAACCCTTCCCCAGGGACACAGCTTGTTGTGTAGCACAAGTCTTCAGTCCTATTGCAGGAACGGGGTCAGGGCGCATTGTCTTTGTCGTATCTACTGTGTTCAGCTGTTTCTTCATGTCACAGGCAGCAAATCGAATTGGTTGAACACTGCCATCTGTGATGCTGTGGATATCATGGCGAGGGTGAGGTGGATTATCCATTCAACACTTCTGGCTGTGGATGGTGCAGATACTACATCCTTGTCTTTTTCACTAATGTGCACGGCTGTTCCATTATTTAGGATGGGGATAATTCTGGTGTCCTCTCCTCCGGTAAGTTGTTTAGTAGTACACCGACATTTATGTCTGGATGTGGCAGCGCTGCAGAGCATAGATCTGATCTGTTGGTCTTGGGATCATTTCGGCCTCTCTATCAGATGTTAGTTCTGCTGTTTGGAATGAAACCACTCAAGCACCATAGCTTTGATGGTTTGTCATCAGCTTTAGGTACACATTGTTCTGACGTTGGTATGTTCACCCACACTCATCACTGAACCATCACTCGGCTTGGTGGTAATTTTAGACTGATGGAATATTCTGGGGAAAATGTTGCAGATTATGTTTGAATACAATCCTGCTTCTGTTGCTGTTGTTGTCTACACCATGACATGAAAGCCCAGTTTGCGCAGCAATATCTGCAATTCAATTCTACTGTCTGCACCCCAGTTAACATCGAGACCCATGCACAGATCAGCCGTGTACTCAGTGACCACACCTGGTTTCTGATGCGGTAATACTTCCATTTTCATTTTCCCATTCTGCTGAGGGCTCTCCTTGGTCTCATGCTTCCAATTTGTTACATGATTCAAACTCTTTAACATAATCATCTGAATCTTTTCCTTGCGCGTTGTACCATCGTCTGAGTATGCATTGAATGTGTTTCCCTCTGGTTTTCACCCTGAACATGATTAAGAACTCTGTGGTGTCAGTGATGCCAGCCTTATGCAGTTTCTGAGCGAATGAATGTGTGCACTTTGCATTATCGTTCAGTTCCCAGTGAACGGCGCTCTGTTGTTGGATAAGGCATTTGAGCAGCTTTCACACGTGTTATTGGAACTTGTTCAAAACCAAATTGCTGAAGAAACAAAGCAGGTCTGCCGGCATACACTGTAGTGAATGTAGAATTAATCTTTCGGGTCCAGTGACACTCTACAAAGCTCGCAGTTTCTTCAGAAATTTTTGTATTTATTTCCAGCATCTATAGTAATTTGTTTAATTGAACATTTATGCTGTGCCTATTCGTTTCTGAAGAAACCCGCAGATCTGGCAGAATCTGCAGAGACAGAGAAACAGAGGTAGCGTTACAAGTCCAACGTGACTTGTTCAGAACTGAAAAGAATTGGAAACTGGGCTTTTTAATCACTTGCCAGAGATGTGGGTTGGGTGATTTTGAAAAGAGGGTGTGGAAAAAGATAAACGGGCTATCAACGGTGGTGAAAGAGAAGATGATGCAAAATGGGTTTAAATTAAGGTGTGAATGGGGGAAAGGGGGTTCTCTCTAACTGAGTGTAAGATAATGAAGACACAACCACACAAGGAGGAAGAATGTTGCTCTTCTGGTGTTAAATAAATCTAGATCGATACGTTTTCACAGTATACATCATCACTGCCTTCACACTATGGAATTCAGGTGATTGATCTCTTATTGGCACTAGTAAGAGTTTCATGTAACATAGAGCAAAACTAACAGTATGAAGTTTAGGCTGTTTTTTACACCTGTCATTTTTAATATTCTTTCAAATTCGCAGTGCTTATCGTTAAACGTTTGATCTTGAAGTTAGTGTCAGATGGAATGTAGGAGGTTGAGGGGTGGCAGTCTAGAAATTTATAATATCATGGGAGGCATGGATAGAGAGAATAGCGAAGGTCTTTTCTGCAGGATCGGGGAGTTCAAACACTGATGCATAGCTTTAAGGTGAAAGGGAGGAAACTTGAAAGGGACTTTTTTTTACACAGAGGGAATGTATGTATGCATGCATGGAATGAGCTGCCAGAGGAACTGTGGTAGATACAAGTACAGCTACAGTATTTCAAAGACATTTGGACAAACATAAGAATGGGAAAAGTTTAGAGGCATATGGGCCAACTGCAAGTAGATGGGATTAGTTTAATTTAGAAAAACTGGTCAGCATGGACAACTTAGACCAAATGGTTTTTTGGGCACTGTATGATTCTAGAAAGCAAGGAAAATGTACGAAAACATATGATGTAATAAATTGGCAAGAAATTTAAAAGCAAGCATCATGAGCTTTTCCGTCGACATATAAAAAGCTAGAAGATGTGTGTGTGTGAGCTGAATAAGAAGTGAACTGAGGAAAGTACATTGACGCCATTAGGAGGGTGTGACTGGAGAAGTGGCCATAGGGAACAGGCAGTAATTTACACCAGTATTTTAAATCATTCCTTTTGGGGAAAGTACTGTAAGCATATCAATGCTATAAAGAAAGTGGTAATAGGAGGGAGGGTCTTGAACTGTCTCTAACAAAAGGAACAAGGTTTTTTTTCTAACTGACAAGAATAAGGGTAGGCAGGTCAGCAGTATTTCATAGTTAATTTTAAAAGAAGTGGTCACACAGTGACTAGCGGCACTGCGTGAAAAATTCCATAAATCTCAGGATTATAGGAGTGTTCCATCGAAACTGGAGAACCTCCAATGTGGCGCCAGTCTTCAAGAAATGAATGAGACAGAAAGTGAGAACCATTTAGCCTAAGCATTATTGCTGTGAATCTGCTCGAGCCTGTTATTAAGCAAGTAATTGCAGGGCATTTAGAAAAGCTTAATGCAGAGTTGGCATGGTTTTGTGAAGGGGAAACTGTTTTTGTTCTGTAAAATTATACAAGTTCGTTTTTGGAGATCCCTAAGAATGTCAAGATTAGAGTCATGCAAGAAAAGCCCAGCATGTCAGGCAGCATTCACGGAGAAGGAAAATCGATGTTTCGGGCAGGAGCCCTACATCAGGAATCCCTGAGAAAGTGACAACCAGATTTGATGAAGGGAGCTGGTCAACATAAGGTTTTCTAGAGATTATTCATAAGGTATCACAAAATAAACGTTCTGACACAAGACAGAGACTCGTAGTATGATGAATAATATATTAGCATGTGATGACGGTTGCTTAACACAGAGAAATCGGAGAGTTAGGATTAATGGATTTTTATGAAAAAGACGTCTCAACTGGGTTACCACAAATACCAGACCGATGGCATCAGTTATTTACAATCTATACTGATAGCCTGACGGAGGGAGCTGAGTGCAATATACATCCGAGTTTGTGGATGACACTGAGAACCAAAATGCAGGCTGCTATTTAATGAAGAGGACTCCCAAAAATGGAGCAGTACAAAGGGATTGGAGTCTTCCTGTGTATGAAACGTAACGTCAGCATGCTGATGCAGCAAGTAACTAGTTTGGTTCATGAGGCAGCTTCCTGGGATGGGAGGGTTGAATTATTGAATACATTTAAAATGGTGAGGCGATTATTCATTATGATTGAAATGAATGCGGGTGATATTACTGAAATATACAAGATGCAGAGGGGGCTTGACAAGGTAGATGCTGAGAAGGTGTTTCCCCGAGTCTCGAACTCAAGGCGGTAGATACCGAATAAGGAACATCGATTTCAATTTGAGGTGAAAAATGATGTACTTTCTCAGTAGGTAGTGAATGTCTGGAAGTCCCTAACCCAGAGAGTTGGGTAGGAAAGTGGAGTTGAACCCGGAAGTAGATCAGCCATGTTCTTATTGAATGAGAGTTCAGGCTTGAGGGGTCGAACAGCCGATTCATGTTCCTACTTCTTACGTTTTTATGTTATGCTTTTGGAAAGTAATTGGTTATTTTCCTGGAAGTCGTGTCGTACAATGTTGCATTCGGGAGAGGAGAAAATTGGCCTGAGATAACCCTGGATGGGATATGGGAACTGCATTTAGAGCAATTCCAGAGCAGAAGTTACAGAGTGGGGAAGCCTGGAAAAAGGAATTGCGGCTGGGGGTCACCTCCTGACCAAGCATGGAATTTCCAAGTGCATTTCCGAAACTTCGCCTAACCATTGGCGTGGCCTCGATCTGCCTGTGTGTAGCAGGTCTGAAGAGCTGAATGGAACATCAGAACCTAGGGTTGAGGGACGCGGGTGGGTCAATAAGCCCTTTGACACTATTCCACCAGTAAATAAGGTCATGGGTCATCTCATTGTGGTCCCAGCTGCCCTTTTCTCTCCATGCACCATTATCCCTGATTCACCTGTCTATGGAAAATCAGATAAATCCAGCCTCGATATAATATAAAGATTCAGCCATCCTAAACTTCTGGGAAAGGGAATTCCAACTTTGTGAATTTTTCCTCACTCTGTTTCTGACTGAGGTTGGAGGGTGTCACTGCTTCCTTTTCTAGTCCCACTCCTCCACTGCTCACAACAAATTTTAAATGTAACCATGTTGGTGATGTGACCGATGATAAACGTCTCAGACTGGGTCAGGTTTAGTGATAGGAAGAAGTCAGGCAGATTTCTTTTGTCAACCGCATGTAACTAATAGGGCTAATGGAGCAGCATGTTAGATTTGTGGTTAACACTGCTGCCTCATATCAGCAAGGAGCTGAGCTCAATTCCAACCTAGCCCGAAACTCTATGTGGTTTTTGAACATTCTTCCCGTGTCTGTGTGGGTGTCTTCCCAGTTCGGCAGTTTCCTCCCACAGTTCAAAGATATACAGCTTAGTTTGATTGGCCATGCTGAATTACCCAGAGTGAGCAAGGATGTGTAGGTTAAGTGGATTAGTCATGGGAAATGCAGGGTTACATGGATAGGGTAGGGGGACAGGTCTGGGTAGCATACTGTTCAGTGGGTTGGTGTGGACTCGATGAGTCGAATGTCCTGCTTCCACATTGTATTGATTCAATGACAACGGCATCAGGTTTGGGCTTTACAAACTCCCAGTCAGGATATATCTGATCCACTCGCCTCAAGGCTTTGTATATTTCAATAAGATCAGCTCTCATTCCAAGGGTAACCTGTTAAAGTCCCCATAATATCAACACTTCATACATGGAATAAATTAAGTGAAACACCTCTGAACTGCTTCCAGTGTTACTATATCCTTTCTCAGAAGAATGCAAAAATAAAACTAATGTCACACTGATGAGTCCGTTTATTTTTGTTTTCTCAGGGTGTAGTGAACCTTTGGAACACTCTTCCCAGCAGACTATTCGAGGCAGAGATATTGAATATATTTGAGGCAAGGTTCACGAATCACAAAGGAGTCAAGGATTATCGAGGAGTGGGCAATAATGTGCAGTTTTGGGGAAAATGTAGACAGTGGTACCGAATGACACGGCTCCAGAATATCCAGGAATTAAATGAAATGTTAACATCGATAAAGTTTTAAGGTGGAAACAAGATGGCAGCGATCTGAAAGGTCTGCTTTGCAGATCTCTGCATCACAGTAATGCTCTAGCCCAACCCACCACAGTCATTTACTTACAATTCAACACTAAAAGAGCTATAGAATCCTTACTAATCCCGTTTTGTCAAGTGGAAATGAAAAAAACATAGAGACGGTTCGAGTAAGTCCCAACACGCAGCGCACCCGTCAGAAGCTTTCAGCATGCCTGTGGCCGCACCTGTAACCCCCTCTGCTCGTTCAATGGACCAAGTTACTCACAAGGCCTTGGTTACCGAGTTCACCAAGTTACCTGAAATGATTGAAGCCAAGACTGAAATAAAATTCAGCAGGAGGATAGAACCATTCTCAGCACTGCTCCAAAAACATGAGCAGCAACTTGAAAGCCTTGGAAACAGAACGGATGAGGTCGAGCGCCAAACTGCAGGGGCAGAGACTGTGATCGATTCCTGTCAGGAGCGGATCCTCACCTTTGAAAACAGGTCTGTACCTTAACTGAACAAGGTGACGAACTCGAGAACAGGGGCAGGATGAAGAATATTCATATCATCGGTCTGCTGGACCCGATAAAGCTGATCAGCCAGTGAGTTTTTTTCGAGAACTGGCTGCAGTGATCCCTTCACTTCGAAGCTGAAGGGGGACGGGTGAAGAGTGTGACTGTTCATCGGGTTACGGTGCGCAGATCACGCTCAGACCAACGCCCTCACCCTGTCCTTGTGCGATTACATAGTTGCAGGGACAAACAAAGACTTATGGAAGCTTCCAGAACAAAGGGAAAAGACCCGACGAGGGCTCCAGGATTATGTTCTTCCAGGTCTTTTCAGTGGCAGTGATTCATAAAAGGAAATCTTTTGATGATATCAAGAGAAGGTTAAGGAACTTGAGATTCAGTATTCCTTAATGAACTCAGTGGTGCTCCGTTTGCTTTCAATAGATCCACGCACTGGTGAATCTTTCAACAGGTCCACTGACTTTCCAGAGGATGTTAAACACTTGAAAGTAGGCTGGATGCTTTAACGGAAAGCGATAACCTTGTTTATATTTTTTAAAGCAAGTTTGTTGAATGTTTCTGGTATTAGGCAGTGTTAAACTATAGTCGGGGATGTGTAGAGTACACACTTTTAACTTCTTCATTAGTATTACTATTCTTTTTTTCTCTTGCTTAGTTTGTGTGTCGGGTTTGGCTCAAGCTGAAGGGAGTTATGAAGGTGATCGTGATGACTGAATACCTACCTAAGGGCAGTTCAAACCCGATGTTTGTGATTAATTGCCCTGGATGCATTATTGATAATGGGGCAGAAGATAAAGATTTGTGACGTGCAAATGCCCCCAGTCGGCGGGGGATAAATGCCCCTCCTGAGTGCCATTGGCACTTTGTATCCTTTTTCTGTTTTTGTATGTATTTAGTTTTGGAACGTTTTGAGAGCTTGTTAGTTGTAGTAGCTTTAGTTTGTATGTCTTTTTAGGCTCTATGATCCTTTTTTTTGTTGGTGCGCAGCGATTTGTAATTCGAGTTCTTCCTCTCTGGATTTCAAACATTGTTTCAGTGTGTAATGGCTAATGTTGTGTTTAAATGGTGTATCTGGAACATTTAGGGGAGCCATTCGCCAGTTAAGAGGGAAAAGGTACTTTCTCGCCTTAAAAAGGAGAGGGTGGATATTGCCGTATTGCAGGAGATGCACTTTGATGACAGGGAACATTTGCCATTACAGCAAGGTGGGTTTCATCGGGTTTATTTCTTGTCTTTTAATAATAGGAATAGGGGAGAAGCCATACTGGTGAGGAAGAATGTTTCATTTAAATTACTAGATTGTATTAGACACCCACGGGAATATCATAACCCTCAAAGATATATGGGGAAGAAAGCGATATTTTGAATGTTTATTGCCCCCTGGCTCACTGCCTTAAATTCATGATAGATGCATTTTCCAAACTAAGTAATCTTTCTTCGCAGCACATTATTGTAGGAGGAGATTTCAATTGTCTTTTGCACCAACGGTGGACAGCATGCCCAAAGGCCCCCAGCACCATCTTTCCAATCTAAGCAAATAGTGGACTGTTGTGAGGAACTCGGGCTGGTGGATGTATGGAGGCAGATCCACCTCATAGATAGGGATTTTACTTTCTTCTTTAACCCGCAGAAATGCCACATTAGGGTTGATCTTGTCCTCACCTTGCAGCAATCTTTGATTCAGTCTTGTTCTGTACAATTGGGAATATTACCATTTATGATCATGCAGCAGTATACCTATTGGTTAAGATTAAGGACAATATAGCAGGTTCAAGACACTGGCGAATGGATCCCTTTATTCTTAAGGATAGTAAGTAGATTCAGTATTTCTGTAATGAATTCAGATCTTTCTTAGCCATTGATTCAGATTCAACCAGTAACCCATCCATTCTATGGGAAATTGCTAAGGATTATACCAAAGGAATAATTATTCCTTAGGATGCAGCAGAAGGGGGAGCAGGAACGCTTGCTCCAGGCACGGTTGAAGGCAGCCGAGCGGGCATACTGTGATAGACTCTCGGTGGTTAGGCTGCAGAGGATCACAACGCTTCGGTCTGCAGTGAATTCCATGCTCACACAGACAGCCAAGAAGGAACTTACTTCTAGAAAACAAAGACTGTTTGAGCATGGTGATAAGCCGGGCGAGTATTTAGCTGAACTTGCGAGGGAAAAGAGAGGCCCACAGCCATTACCTTAATTTGGGAAGGTACTGGAACCCTTACCTGCGATCGCATAAAGATTACAGCAGTATTTAGGAGATTTTTCTCCGAAATATATCAGACTGAGCATTCTGAGGATAGATGGACAAAAAATAATGTTTCTTGAAGAACTTGGATCTTCCAGGGGTGACCCCCAAATAAATGTCTTGCCTTAATGCACCATTGTCAGTGCTGGAGGGTAAAAAGCTGCTACCGGGCGGAAAGGCGCCCGGTCCTGACAGATGTCCACGTGAATTTTATGATGAATTTATAAACCTATTGTCAGGGTCGATGCTTACCATTTTAGTCACTCACACAGTCATGACTGCCTCCCACCATCCTTAAGGGAGGCTCATATTTCTCTTATTCGTAAGAAAAGGAAGACACCGAAAGATTGTGCTTCCATAGGCCCATCTCACTTTTAAATGGTGATTTCAAAATTCTGTCTGAGTCCCTTATATTAAGGATGGAAACTATTTATCGTTCCATTGACAAATTGTATCAAACCGGCTTATAAAAGGCTGCAGATATTCCAACAATGTTAGATTACTCAATATGATCCAAGTGTGTCAACAGCAAATTATAAAGGTAATAATGATCTCTTTAGATGCAGAGAAGGCGTTTGCTTGGGTTGAATAGCTGTATCTCTTCTATACGTTAGAATGATTTACCTAGGCAAAGTTTTTGTAAAGTGGGTGAGGGTCCTTGAAAGTGATCCTCTGTGTGCGATCCTGTAAAATTAATATGTCTAGCGGCAGTCGACGAGGTTATCCCCTTTCACCAGTATTGTTTACGTTGGTGATTGAGCCACTGACGAAGGCCATTTGCAGGGACCCCAACATATCTGCCCCAGAAGTGGGATGGAAGTCACGTAAGATTACATTGTCTGCAGATGACGGTCTTAAATTTTTGTTAAATCCCACAGTTTTGGTACCTCACCTCATGCAATGCATACGTTAGTTTGATGCGTTTTTCGGATATACCATTGATTTTACAACGTCGGGGGCCATGTCTATGGGCGAACTCAGGGAAATAACTGATGCTGTGGGAGAATCCTGATTTCCTTTTCAATGGTCCCAGGGGGTAATGAGGATGTTCCCTATTTAGGTGTATTCATTAATGCTATATTTGAACTTACATTTAACGTGGGATTTGTCCATTTGTTTGACAAGATTAGACAAGACCTCCGAATATGGGAGCACTTCCAATATCCTGGCTCGGTCAGATAGTTCTTATTAACATGAATTCCCTCCCTTGTTTGCTATATCCCGTGTGAATGCTTTCTGTGATGTTTCCCAGGAAGACATTTAGGAGACTAAATGGATGATGTAGCTCTTTGATTTGTCACCATAATGGACCACCATAAGTTAACCAAATTACAGCGATCCCACAGTTTGAGGGGAGTAAATCTCCCGAATATTAAAAGCTATCAAAAAAGCTCTTCTTTACCCGATGTTAGTGAGGCCTCGGCGTCAATATGGTTAGATATTGAAGCTTCTCAGGCAAAGTGCTCCCTTATTAGTCTGCTATTCATAGACAAAATGAGGACATTTATGGAGTATTGCCATTTCCCAATCAGTATCAATAATTTTAAAGTAGGTAGGGCAATGTGTCTGATTTCGGGCAATACAGCAAAACCTCATTTCTTACCCCAAAACGTGGTGTACCGTGTTTCCGACGGGGGATACTGGATTCCATGTTTAAACTGTGGGCAACTCGTGCGTGTATCTTGCTTTGATCATTTATCTGAGGGAGAAGCAAGGATGTCCTTTGATCAAATAAGTCGTAACAATAGACTACCGAGTAGAGATCTCTTCTGTTTTTTTTTATCAGATCAGAGATGTTATTCCAAAGAGAACCATGCTTTTAACAGACCCGTACAGATCTGATACAGAGAAGAGGGTGCTCAGTGCTAAGAACACACTCTCTGTCAATACACTTTGTCATTTGTTGGACAGTGGCCCCTCAGACGAGACTTTGTGCCTTTCTGAGGTCTGCAAAGAGAGTTGGGAGTTCAGATCTCTTCGGACACAGGGGACGATATTTGTGAAAATGCAAGAAGTATTTCAACCTGTAAGAATACTGTCGCCATGTAGTTAAAGATTCTTCACAGAGTCTATCTGGCCGCAGATTCTCTCTCAAACTTCAAGATGGGAGTATGTCTTAAATACAGAATGACTATGGGCACTCTTACTCATTTCTTGTCGACCTTCCACCAGCGCTATAAGAGCGGTGTGTTCGGTGGGATGGAGAGGATCTTGGGGATGGAATTGAAGATGGCTCAGGTTTCCCTTTTCCTGGGCCTGCCCAGTCTACCTTACTCAGATGTGTATAGGAAAAAGTACTTCAATGCCCTCACTCCATGTGTTTACAAAAATGTTATGTTGTGTTAGGTGTCTGAAAACCCCTGGGTCTATTGCGTTGTCGTATCCTAGTCATGGAGCATATCCCTTTGGAATGTTTTAAAGGTATGTTGCACCACAAAATAGAGGATTTTTACAAGGCATGACAGCCCTTTTTGAATTACCAAGATACAGGCTGATCTGCCACACTAATAAGGACTTTTATATAGCTATGACGAACTTGACTAATGAATGTAATGTCCAGAGAGGAAGAAATACGAACAAATGAACGTGTATTAGTTAATGCTATTGAAGGTTGAGAGCTATAGCTTTGTTGCACTGAGTTCTACTATTCGTTTTTTTTTTATTTTTCTTCAGTCCATTGATTTTCCTTGTTTTTATTTTTATCTACATGCACATAAGTGTAATTGTTTTTTGAGTTGGGTATTATTGGTTCATTGAGCATTAAAACGAGTTTCTCTGAATAAAAATATTTTTGATAAAAATAAAATGTTAACATGGACAGAATAGAGTACCAAAGGACGATTTTATCATTAGTGAGACCACAAATTATGGTTCATGTTATGGGTCATCACACCTCGGGTGAAAGGATGATGTTAAGAGGGCATCCCCTTCGTGGCAACCTCTGTCTGTGTGGGGAATTGAACCTGCACTGTTGGCTTTGCTCTGCATCACAAGCCAGCCATCCAGCCAACAGATTGCAAGACTGTGTAACTGCTTTGATAGAAATAGCCAAAGTCAAAGTAAAATATAAACTCTGATAAGAAGGAAAAAAAGGTACAATTCAGATAACGGTCAAGATAATGGCTGACGAAAAATACAGTCTCCGCTGGAAATTATATTTTATAACGAGACAGTTGATTGGATACTATTTTTGGTTGAATGTAAAAAGGTGACCCAAGCAAAATAACCAGCATTACTAATTGTGGTTAGATATCGATAACTAGAAAATATGAGTACATTTTTGATTGGTCTGTGTGAAGCATGTTTACCATTGTATAAAAGTAAAAAAGCTGATGGAACATATTTTTGGAGGGTTGGTCCCCAAGGGAAATTCCTGCCGAACACATGCTTGAAGAAACCAAGATTAGAAAGTACAGCACATTTGAAGGGCTGAATGGACTCATTATGGATTTTAATTGCATGTAATTAAAAAAAAACGCTCTGTTCCTTCACCTAATGTTTTACACACTGGGACACTGCCATTTTCCTGAAACTGGGAACTATTTGAAACATTATCTGGAACATTCCATAATCACCCTTCTCCAGAGCATACTACAATCTGTGGGGATATTACAAAGGCAAGAAACACGGGGGTGAGTGTGGGGGGGGGTGTCGGGCTGCGGCGTGCAGGAGTGAGAGTAGCAGAGCATGAGCCTTGTTCGGGTGTTGGTGCTGGAAGAGACATACATTCAGTGTGAGGGGCGAGAGAGCATACAATGACCCTTATCCTCGCAGAGTAGGGAATGTCATCGACGTTTTTCCTGTATTGCTGGACATTGCTACAGATCGCTGATACTGCACTGAGCTGGGTAATGAGCTCAGACCATGCTCGGTGGGTCTGGTGGTGTGGCCCACTCTGGGAAGAGATGTACTAACCCATCCACCAGGATATCTGTGACCCTGTTGAAAAATCGTGGTGTAATTTTCCCTTATCTGCTTTGCTCTGGGTAAACTGTACATGGCAGCTCCAAATTGAGGAAAGCTCAGTCGAGCGCCCATTGTCCTTTTAAAGATGGCACCAGTGTCAGGGATCACGGAATTTCCAGGGGCATCCGGCGATGGTGGGTACCTCCAAATATGATGGGTCGGAGAATCGGGCTGGCACTGAATGAGAGGGACACCATGGTGTTGGGTGGGTAGTTAATGAGGTGAGTTCGATAAGATAGCACCAGGAAACTAGCTCAGCCTCATGCAGACAACCCCCCTGTCACACTCAATGAAAATCATTCAAAGATAAATTATTGCTAAATTCAGACGGATGAGTTGAAGACTCTGCTGACCCTCCTCACAGTTACAGAGCTGCAGAACAAATCCTCATCCAAAACTCTCCATCATCTGAACTCACACCTATATTCTGTTCACCATCATTCCTAGTAATCCTGTCTTATTTTCCCGGATGCTATCGAAATGTCTATATCACAGCATTCTGAAACCTGTGAACACACCCTTCCATGATACTTTTGCTTAATCTCACCCCCTCAGCTTATTCCCAAAACCACTTTCATTTACTGTCATGCACGGAGACAGGCCCTTCAGCCAAAACTGGTGCATACCAACCAAAATGTCCGTCAACATTCACCCCATTTCCCTGCACTTGGCCCATATTCTTCTCTACCTTTCCAATTCATATATTGTTCGAACAAAGTGCAGCGAGGTTTTGTGACATCAAGAAAGGCATCAGGAAAGATCTTGCTGAATCTACCATTCATCTCACCCCAGCAATCAGGTTACAAAGAAACAATTTGACTGGAGATTATACACAAGAAATACAAGCAAACACTGGTGGGAGATGTGTATGCTGCAGGGAAAAAATGTGTACGTTCTAAACAGGAACTAAGGTATACCAGTGTTTGCAAACAAAACTCAACGGGTCTGGTACCATTTAAAGGAAGAAAGTCGAAAGTTTGGCCCTCGAATAGCACAGCAGGTCAGGGCGCATCCAAGGAGCAGGAAAGTCTATGTTTCGGTCATAAGCCCTTCATCAGGAATTCATTTCAGAATTCACTTCTTCCTAATCCTCTGTAGGAAGAGAGTGAGTCACCATTTTTAATTTGGAGATTCTTCATCAAAACAGGTTTTGTTTTCGATCTCCAGTATATGCAGCTCCTTGTTTTATTTTAGATCATCAATTATCTTGCATGCTGCAGTATCAATGGGCAACTTGATCTGGCAAGAAGGGAAGGGCGACGGCAGAAGAGCAGGCAATATGTCAGTCACAGCTTAAGGCCCTGTCATTCAGAATGTGAATTCTGGGTGGAGATAAAGGAGGGCTTGTCGGAAGCACTGCACTGGAATTTGGCATCATTTGAACAGATGTGGCAGATCGAGAGAAAGTGGGAGGATACAGTTTCTCTCGCAGCTGGTCATTGAGTGGTACAGTGGCTAGCAATGCTGCCTTACAGCACCAATGACCTGGGTTTGATTCCACCCTTTGGTGACTCTCTGTGCGGTGTTTGCACCTTCTCCCTGTGCGTGCATGAGTTTCCTCTGGGTGTTTGGTTTTCCTCTCGCAGCCAAAAATGTCCAGGTTAGGTTCAGTGACCTCACTAAATTGATCCGCAGTATCCAGTGATGTGCAGATTCGGTAGATTGTCTATGGGAAATGTAGAGTTACCGGGGTAACGTATGAGTGTGTTGGTCAGCATGTTATCTGGAGGGTCAGTGTGGACTCGATGGGCCAAATAGCCTGGTTCCACACTGCAGGACTTCTATAATTTCTATGTAGCTGTCTGTGTTTGAAAACATTTCCCAGGATCCTACCTATAAGTGCGAACACAATTTGCCTCAACAAAATGTTACACCTTTCGTTTGTCTGACATGAAATCCATCAGCCACACTTCGGCCATTTAGCCCATCTGACCAGGGCCCTGTTTTACTCTGAGTTACCATCTTCACTGTCCACTAACTCACCAATTTTGGTGTTATCTGCAAACTCACGAACCATTCCTATTGCATTCATGTCCAAATCATTTATATGAAATGACAAAATGCATTAGAACCTTTTGGTCACAGGCCGCCAGTCCAAACAACACAGCTCACAAACTTTACCTTCGTCTATTACCTTGGAACCAATTACCTCCAACTCTCCCTGTATTCTATGTGATGTCACCATGCTAACCAGTTTACCATGTCCATATTCCATTCCACAGTTCTATTTCTGTACCTTCATCAATCTTATTCGTCACTTCTTCAAAACACTAAATCAAATTAGTGAGGCACAATTTCTCATATGCAAAGTCATGTTGACTATCGCTAATCTGAATTTGCATTTCCAAACAAGTAAATGCTGTCCCTCTGAATCCCCTCCAACAAGTTACACACCAATGACATCCATCCCACTTGTCTACAGTTTCCTGTTTTTTCCTTCCGAACTGTTCTTAAACAATGGCACAATCTTCCCTGTGTCTGTCCATGATACAAGTATCTCAGCCAGAGACCGAACAATTAATTCTCTAGCTTCCCAATAGATTCTGGGGTACCTGATCAGTTCATTGATCATAGAAAAGTGCAGCACAGTACAGGCCCTTGAGCTGTTGATGTTGTGTCGGCAGTTTATCCTACTCTAAGGTCAGAATTACATTCATTGTATTATAATCCATGCGGCTAACCAAGAGTCACTTAAAAGGTCAGAGGGAGTTATCCACCTTAGTGCATTTTAAAATATCCAGCTCTTCATCTTCTGTAATATGGACAATTTTCTAGATATCATCATTCATTTCCCCAAGTTCTCTACCTTCCATATCCTACTCCACAGTAAAGACTGATGCAAAATATTTATTTAATATCTTACCGATCTCCTGTAGTTCCACACATAGGTCAGTTGCTGATATTTAAGGGGTCCTGTTCTCTCCCTAGTCACTCTTTTGGCCTTAATGTGTTTGTATAATCTCTTTGGATTGTCCCTTACCATATTTTCGAAAGATATCTTATGTCCCCATTTTGCCCTCCTGATTTCCCTCTTGGGTATTAGCCTACTTCCCTGGTACTCCACGATGGATTCACTTGATCCCTACTGTCTGTTCCTATCATATGCTTCCGCCTTTTCTTGAACAGAGCCTCAATTCTGCTCGCAATGCAGCATTCCCTACACCTACCAGCCTTACCTTGCTTATAGACAGGAACATCCTGACGCTAGACTCTGTAACTCATTTGTGAAGGCCACCCACTTTCCTGCCAATAGCTTCTCCAAAGCAGACTTTCAAAGTGACAACATAAAACGGTCAAAGTTGGCCTGACTAAACTTAAAACTTTAAAATATATATTCGAAGTATTCTTCTCCATAAGTATTTTACAACAAATGGTTACTGCATAACAGGCTCAAGAAGCAGAATGGCCTCCTCCTGTCCCTCTGTAACAGACTTGAGAGGCTGAATGGCCTTCCCCTGTCCCTTTGTAATAGGGGCATGGGGACAGAATTACTTCCTCCTGCTCCTGCGCAGCAGTCTCGATGCTCAGAATTACGTCCCAAGGTTATGGAAGAATTTGACAACAGTGCACATAAACCCAGGAGCAACATTACACAAAATCAATGGACAATAAACATATATACTGGTTTATTGTTTCTGGAAATTAGCCCACCAGTCACCTTATGAAGCTGGTCCGTTTTTTTTTTGACTGTCGCCTTTAATAAACAATATGCAATATACACAGTCCTGCAGTGCTCTTGCTCTATTCCCACATACACGAAAGAAACAATAAGAAGGTTGAAAGATTAATGGTTCATCCCTAAGCAATGCCCATCCATTCCACCCACACCGAGTAAATGTTCCCTTTTATTGGGATATGAAAAGTGATGTCAGGAAGGGGTTAACTTGACCTGTTTGTTCAGTGACTGTGATTAATGTTAGTCTCCATGGCTTGCAATTACCCCAGTGGACTCTTTCCATCTTTTAATGATAAGTGTGCTCCGTTCAATGTGTTATCCTACGGTATGGTGAGAGCATCACCAACAGTGTTAGCGGGAATCAGCAGCTCCAGAGAGAAAGGTGGGAGAGATCAGAGTCTGAGCACAAAGTCTGGAATGTTTCAACAATGAATCTGAATCCGAGAACATTAAACTGGAATGTTACTGCCATGGATTATAATCTGAGAACATTTGACTGGAATGTCCCAAGAATGGACAGGAGATTAAACTTGGATGTTTGGTTTCTTTCTACATATTATGATCGAAGGTCATTATCGTGGCGGATCAAATATGCACTTTACATTATACAATATTTTTATTATCCAATCCTGGCTTTCGTTGGTGTACCTGGTAAGTCTCACTGTTCAGTCATTAATTCTATAAATCATGTTTGACAGTAATACTGTTCTTTCATTCACTCTACCCTCCTTGCCACTGTTACTGTTCCTGATAAGACTCTGAATCCAGATATTCACTTGACAAGCCACTACTAAATTGTTAAATCACTCTCTCCTTCCTTGCTTCTGGCAGTGTTGCTCATGGGTTGCTATGTTGACTTGCTCAGTTTCAGCTGTGAACCATGATCCGTTGTATCACTGCACTTACTATGTGATTATTGAACGCATTGAGGTCACTACCTTTTGTTCTGGTTACAAACTGCATTTCCTTCTTCTAACTCCATCTCATCCCGGCCAATATCTGAAGCTGAAATAGACAAATGACAGCAATGGTGATCCCTTTGGCCAGGAACCATTTTCTGACACTATACCCTGACCATTCCTAATTGTAACGATTGATACCTCCAGCATATTCTTCACTGGCTCATCCCAGCTGCTATTTGAACCATGAGCTGTGAAATACAGTCTTAAATATGGCATTCGTCTGTTGCTGACACTCACAGCTGCAAACCTGCAGAAACAAATCTGATTCAATATTGCACACCTCATATCTGATATCACACAGAACTCCCCATCCATCCATCATTCCTGTGCGTACTGATTTATAATCCGTTGGGTCCGGCAATGCCTTTACTTTAATATTCTCAAGCACGTCATTAACAGCTGCCCATGAACTATCTCTCTCTGTCCATTATACCCAGCCCTAACAGTTGGTCACATTTAAATTGATTTCCTCCATGTGTGCTCTCTCTTAGAAGATGTTTTTCACATCCAACGCAGTCATAGAACCACACACACACATGCACACATAAAACCACTTGCCTTGAACTGATGCATGAAGATACAGAGACATTTATTTGTGGGAGCCCATTTACTGTCCCTCACAGTATGGGTGGCAAATTGTCCCGTGTTAGTCAATTATGTAGTGCAAATGTAGCAGCAATATACCTGCAGTTTCGTAATACTGCCACGTTGGGCAACTGTTCTAGCTTACTGAGCAATATACTTTCATAGTCTGCACAGCTCCCCATGCTGGGCAGATAGTCCAGTTTATTGAGCAATACACCGGGATAGTCTGTCATGCTGGGTTGTCTACTTGTCCAAGTTTATAGCTTCTGCGTTTGTTCTGTGAGGCAGATTTAGAATTTAGTGGAAAAAATTTTGTCAGTTGATCTGGCAATGTATTTATTCAATGTTCTCATTCTTGTGATTTGAACCGCCAAGGTCTCACTCCTCCAGATAGACCCACTCCCTTGTTTTATTTTCTCTCATATTTCAACAACATGCTGTTTTTGTCTTAATTGTCCGTTTCTATCTTCACTGTGAATGTCTCTCTCCATCTGTATGTTTCTCTGGCCTTGGTTTTTGGTTGTGTATTGTATTGAATGCTGGCATCACGAAATTCAGAAATAACGTAATGGTATGTGTCAGGCTATTGTTCACTCCCCGCTGTGTCCCATGTGTTACTCCATGGAAAAGGGTGTGTGTGCAGGGCAGCTGTTCACTTCCCGGTGTGTCCCACGCCGTGCTCCTTGTTGGACAGCAGTGTGTTGGCTGGGCTGTTGTTCACTTGATGGTGTGTCCCATGTGGTGCTCCATGGACAGCGGGTTGTGTTTCGGGTTGTTGCTCACTTCCCGGTGTGTCCCAAGTTGTGCTCCATATTGGACAGGGAGTTTCAGCATCTTTGACTCATGTCTTTAAAACGTGTTCTGTGCCTGTCCACTGAACGCCTGTGTTTGTCCCTCTCAGCTGATCACGTGGTCAGAAACACGAGGAGGACCCTGAATTATAATTATAAAGGAGCAGCTATCTCACTTTTAGTGGAGGGAAGTCTGATTGTCTCCTGTTATTGAACAGTTAGTGGAGGGGCTGGGGATGGTTTGCTGGAGGTTGTGTTGTGAGCTACCTCAGACATTCAGGGAGACCAGAGGATTTGGTGACCCAACTCTGAATGGAGCATAGGGACTGTAGTTCCAGCATCAGGGTCTGTAACATGAACAACAAATGGAGCAGAGGCTGCAGAGCATGGAAGCTCTGAAATCACCGACTGGGTGTGTGTGGGGACAAGGATCTGACAAATCTCTCTGTGTCTTAACTTGAGTACAGGCTCTCATTCTCATCCCTAAACATACACACACCCTTTTCGCTCACACACATGGAAACAAACATACACATCCTCTCTCTCTCACTCGCATGCCACCCTCTCCCCATCCCACGCCCCACACACACACACATACCGCATCTCTCGCACAGACGCACCAATAAATCTGGGGTGCTAATTTGCATTTGCAGATTTTTATTTTTGGATAGATTGCATTTTGTTCAAAACAACATTCAATTTGTACGCAGCCAATCATTGTGGCATTTTATAAAGTCCTGTTTTGGAAATAAAACCAGTATGACTCCAGGGTAAAAAAAGTCGGACTCCACACAAGACCTTCCATGATTTGTGCAGGGAAGGTCACATCTTAGCAAACATAATAGAATTATTTGAGGAATAACAAAGTTGATAGTGGAGAAAGGGTTGTATATGTCATATGCATGGACTTCAGTAAGGCGTTAGATGAGATAGACTGATGGAGAAAGTGAAGTCACAGGGGTCCGGGGTGTCCTAACTAGATGCATAGAGAACTGGCTGGCCAACAGGAGACAGAGAGTAGTAATGGAAGGGAGTTTCTCAAAATGGAGAACTGTTCTGTGTGGTGTTTCACAGGGATCCGTGCTGGGACCACTCATTGTTGTGATATACTTACGTGATCTGAAGGAAGGTATAGGTGGTCTGATTAACAAGTTTGCAGATGATACTAAGATTGGTAGAGTAGCAGAAAATTGAGGGGACTGTCAGAGAACACAGCAGAATTTAGAGATTGGAGAGTTTGGTGGAGAAAGGTCAGATGTGAGGAGATGCATTTCGAAAGATCCAATTCGAGAATGAATTATCCAGTAACTGGAAAAAGCCCTGAGGAAAATTGATGTACAGAGAGATCTGAGTGTTCAGGTCCATGGCTCGCTGAAAGTGGCAGGTCGATAGAATGATCAAAAAGGCATACAGCATACTTTCCTTCATGCATTCTAACAATTTAAGAAGTGGAGAAGTTGGAATCTATTGCGTACAAGAGTAGGCAGGCCATATTACAGTTGTATAGGACTTTGGTTCGGCCACATTCAGAATATTCCAGACAGTTCTGGTTGCCACATTACTGAAAGGATCTGGATGCTTTGGAAAGAGGGCAGAGGATTATCACCAGAATGTTACTGAAGATGGAGAGAACGATATATAAAGAGAGGTTTGATGGATTAGGATTATTTTCATTAGAAAGACGGAGGTTGAGCGAGGACTTGATTGAGGTTTACAAAATCATGAGAGGTGTAAACATGGTGGCTATCTAGAAGCTGATTACCAGAATGGGGGAGTCAGTTATAGGGGTCAAGAATTCATGATGAAAGGGGAATAATTTATTGGGGATATGCTCGAAAAGTTCTTTGCACAGAGGGTTATCGTGCTAGGATGCGTTGCCAGTGGAGGTGGTCGAGGCGGGGACGAAAGCGTCATTTAATACGTATCCAGACAGATACGTGAATGCACAGAGAACAGAGAGATACAGAACCTTAGAAAATAGGCGACAGGTAAAGATAGAGGATCTAGATTGACACAGGCTTGGAGGTCTGACGGGCCAGTTCCTGTGCTGTGATTTTCTTTGTTATTTGTAAATACTAGAGAAAAGCGTCTGTTGATACTTGAAAGGAAAATGAAACCAAGATCAAATGTGGCACAGCGAATGTGTGGATACGATGACTTATTGTAGAGAACAGAAAAACGACAAGGAGACGAAACAGTGACATTGAGTCGGTCTTCAAAGAGGAAGATCCAGAAAATCTCCCAGAAATACGAGGTCGTCATGGGACCTTTGTAACTAAAGAGTAAAGTCATCATATACAGTTATGAGGTAGTATTTGAAAACAGAAGTGGGATGAGGATTGAAAATTCTGACAGACCAGATGCAATTCAAACTGAAATTTCAGAGAAAACAGCAATAAACATATTGATTGCAATAGGGACCACTGTATTTTTCTGTATTCGCTTCAGAAGGTCATAAATGCATTCAAATTATTAACAAAGGGAAGGAATGGGATAGTGGAGGGCTTCTGTCCAGTTAGTTGTCATCCACAGTAGGGAATCTGTTGCAACCTATTGTAAGGAAGGTCTTATTGGACACTGAGTAAGTAAAAGCAAATTTCAAGTGAGTTGTTCTGCATTTATGAAAGGGAAGTTATAATTTACAATTTTATTCTTGAAGATATCTCTTGTACATGTAAACAATGGCGAATCAGTGAACGTGGTGCAGTCAGATATTCAGGAGGACTTTCAATTAGCACACACAGTAAGTTATCAGAAAACATTAAAGCAAAATGCATTGGGAGGAACATATGGAAACAGGGGAAAGGTAAGCATTAGAGAAACTATTGGAGAACATAGGTAGTGGTAGAAGGTTGTTTGTGTGTACGGTGTACGCTGGTGTGCCACAGGTGTCAGTGCTGCGCCCCTTTCCCTTTAAAGAGAATCTGAATACAGCCGATGAAGAATCAGCTAGACTCAAAGTATCAGCTTGCTCTCTCTTTACGATGCTGTCTGACTAACTGTGATCTCAAGCATGTGTTGGTGTCAATACAGATTCAGCTTCTGCAGTGATTTGCTCCTACTCGAAGTAAAGACATTCTGCATTAGTAACACAGAGGGTTGGTGAGACTGTACCTGGATTGTACCTGTACAATTTTGATGTCTTGATCTAAGTAAAATATACTGATCACATATACTGAATGGGCACTCTCCTGAGTAATCTCTCAGATAGTACAATGGCCTGCTGAGGAAAATTGGTCTGAGATCAAGGCGGGAATCTGTGTTTGAAACTGGAGAAAGCTGATTGATTGTTGTAGGAGAACGTCACGTCTGTTTACATGGAAAAAGCCGGAGGCAAGTACAGAATTCAAGAAGATGGACTGGGAATGCCTTGAACAGATTGATGTAAGATGTGAGCAGGGATTTATGGTTTTGGCTGGTATAAAACTGGACCAATCCCCAGTTCTAGATCAGTTACATCTCAGGCTGCTGTTGGAGACAAGGAATGAAAGGCACTGATGCTAATGTTTAAATAGAATCTGGTCACAGGTGAGGCCACGAAGACTGGAGAACACCCTTTATAGGAAGGGTGGTAGAGATAGAGCAGGGAACTATTGACCGGGGTGTTTCAGATCAGTGTTAGAGAAAATTTCGCAAAGAAAATAGGTGGAGTTAGAAGGCTGTTTGTGTCACCTGATGTACCACAATGATCAGAACTGTCTCCCTTATTATTTGTGGTATTTACAAATGATGTAGGTGTGAATGTGGATGGGGAGCTGCAACGTGATAAATAAGTCTGTGTTTGACACAAATATTGGCTGGGTGTTTGGCAGTGAGCAGTAAGTTCTTATGTTACAAGAAGATACAGATGGAATGGTCAGATGGGTGGATCAATGGCAGATAGGATACAACCCTGATAAACATGAGGTGATGCACTTTAGAGGAAGGAACCAGACAGGAGAGTATACAATGAATGGCAGCACAACCAGGAAGCTCAGGGGGTGCTTCTCCACATATCCGTGAATATAACGGGGAAGGATAAAAGGTTACGTAAGAAATCATTGGAAACAGTAGGCATAGCATTTACTCATCGAGGCATAGATTACAAGAGCTATGTAGCACTTTGGTTAGGCCAAGATGGAATAAAATTTGGGGGTTCTGGGACCTATATTACAGGAAGGATTTGATTATTCTGGAGGGAGTACAGAGATTCACCAGGATGCCCCCAAGGATGGAGCATATCAGCTATGGAGAGAGGTTTCATAAGCTCCATTTGTTTACTTTGGAGCAGAGAAGGCTGAGGGGGACGTGATTCAGATGGATAAGATTACGAGGGGCATGGAGAGGGTGGATAGACAGCAGCTGTTCCTTTCAGTCAAAGGGCCAAGAAGAGGGGAGCACACGTTTGAAAGGAAGGCTTTAAGGTTGAGAGAGGATTCATGAATTGTTCTTCACCCAGAGGGTGATGTGGTCCGGATTGCACTTCCTGAGGGGTGGGGGTGGTGGGTGGTGGGGAGCTATCACGGGTAATCTCACAGCCATTAAAAAGTATCTGGACGAGCACTTGAAATGTCAAACCATTCATGGCTATAGGACTGTTGCAGTAAAGTTGGAGTAATATACATAATTCCGTAATTTTGATGCTACACAAGCCATGCTTCTGTGATTGTATGGCTGTGGAAGGTCAATCATTGAACAGCTTAAGACAGGAAGTAATAGGTTTCGGAAGAGTGCATTAAACAATCGTGAAACGTAAAAGCTTCTCAAAATGCAATATATTAAGATGAAATGTTGGAGAAGATAATTGTAGCGTCCTTACAGTCCAAATCTAATGAATGGAGAACAGGAAAATGGCAGACTATGAAGTAACTACTTCAGTTCTGCCTTCATGAAAGAAATAAATTAAAAACTTCCAAGCAATTCTTCGTCTACTGAGAAAAAAACAGGAAATACAATCAAATCAGTAAATAAACAGTTTTGGAGAAAATATTTGGACTGAAATCTGATAAATCCCCACGGCCTGATAATCTTTATCTCTGATTCCTAAAGGAGGTGGCCATGGGAATAATGGATACTTTGCTTGCTGTCTTCCAAATTCCTGATGATTTTGACAGATTTGAGAACAGCAAATATAACCCCAATATTTCTAAAGGAGGCAGGGAGAAAGCAGGGAATTACAGTCTGCTTAGCACCAAAGAAGCAATCAGGACAATACAACAGTCTATTAGAATGAATGCTTTGCCAGGGAACTTTAAGAATTAAATTAATTTGAAAGTAATGAACATGGATCAGGTCAATGCCAAATTATTAAAGGTGAATCATACTTGAGAAACCGCCTGGGAAATAAATTATGGCGAAGCAATAGATGCAGTGAATTGCGATTTTCAGAAACTTTTTGATCAAGTCCCAAGTCTAATGTTGTGAAAATGCTACACCTTTAACAAGGTCATGCAGTCCTTGTTTTTTTTCAAAGGTGTCTTAAAGACAGTGAATCCGAAATGTCTGGGTTTGACTGCTCTAAAATAAAAGCACGCACAAGAAGGGGCAAGCTATGCTAGATCTGGCCCTGTGTAATGAGACAGGAAAAATGAATGACCTCATAGTTAGAAATCAACTTGGAAGGAATGATCACAGTATTGCTAAATTTAAAATGCAGTTGGAGAGTGTGAAGATAAAATTAAATACTAGGGTTCTGTGCTTAAACGAGGGAGACTACAACAGAATGAGGGAGGGCTAGGCTAAAGTTGACTAGTAACAAATACTTTATGGTGAGAGTTGACGAGAAGTGGAGGATTTCAAAGGAATTTTTCAAAGTCCTTAGAAAAAGTATATTCAGTGAAAGGAAAGACTCTAAGAAAAGGGGTAATTTGCATCGGGTGTCTAAGCAATAAGCGAGGCTACCAAGTTTAAAAAGAAGGCATGCAAAATGTCCAAGAAAAGCAGGAACCTAGAAGATTGGAAAATCATTAATACTCAACAGAAAGCCACGAAAAGAGCTATAAAGAAAAGTACGATAGAACACAAGAAAAAATAAACTAGAATATGAAAAGAGGTTGCAGATGATTCCCTAAATATATAAAATGAAAATGAGTGGCTAACGTAAATGTTGGGCCTTTGGAGGATGAGATGGAGAATTTAGTTATAGGATAGGATGAAATGGCTGAGGCATTGAGCAGGTATTTTGTATCAATCATCCTAATGGAGGACACTAATAACATGCCAGTAATTGACAAAGAGATGAGGGTAGGCTAGGACATGTTTACAATCATTATTACGGTGGAGGTAGTGTTGGGTAAGGTAAAGGCAGACAAAACCCTAATGAAATGCATTCCAGCGTACTAAAAAGATAGCGGAGGTAACGTCAAGTTCAATTGTGGGAATGTTTTAAATATTTGCTGAACTTTGGGGCAGTTCCAGCTGATTGTAAAACAGCAAATGAGACGCCACCGTTTAAAAAGGCTAGTAGATAAAAGATGGGGGAGTACAGAGCAGTTAGTTTAATCTGTACAGTCGGAACGATGCTTGAGTGTATGCTCAAGGGAGAAATAGCAAGACATTTTCATAGAAATCGGCCCATTGCGCAGACAAAGCATGGTTTCCTGAAGGGCAAGTCATGCTTAACAAGTCTTTTGGAAATTTATGAAGACATTATGAGCAAGGAAGGCAATGAGGCTTCAGTGGATGTGATGTATCTAGGTTTCCAAAAGGTGTTCGACACGTGCCATACAATAGGCTGCTGCATATGATAAAGGCGTTATGAGTAAAATATTCGTATGGATAGAAGATTGGTTGACTAACAGGAAGCAAAGTGTGTGCTTAAATGAGTGCTATTCATATCTGGAAATCAGTGACTAGTGGCGTGCTCCAGGGATCAGTGTTGGGGCTGCAATTATTCACAATTTGTAGAGATGATGTGGTGTTGGGAGCATTCGGAGTTTGTCAAAGTTTGTAGATGACACGAAGATGAGTGGCAGAGTGAAGTGTGCAAAGATCAGTGAAACTTTTTAGGGGAACACAGATACTCTGAGTGAGTAGGCAATCTATTTGTTAGGAGTACCAGTAAAAAGGATTATTACTTGAACTGAAAAACGTTGAAGTATGCTGCTCTGTAGGGGGACCTGCGTATCCATGTTCATGAAACACACAAGATACAGCAAGTACTGAGGAAGGCAAATGGTATGTTGTCCTTCATTGCTGAAGGAATTGGATTTAAAAGCAGGTAAGATATTTTGCAGCTCTACAGGGTGATGGTGAGGCGACACCTGGAGTATTGTGTGAAGATTAACATAGAACATAGAAGGATACAGCGCAGTACAGGCCCTTCGGCCCTCGATGTTGCGCCGACCGAATCCTACCTAACCTATACTAGCCCAATAACTTCCAAATGCCTATCCAATGCCCGCTTAAATGACCATAAAGAAGGAGAGTTCACCACTGATATGGGCAGGGCATTCCATGAACTCACAACCGGTGTGTGAAGAATCTACCCCTAACATCTGTCCTATACCTACCACCCCTTAATTTACAGCTATGTCCCCTAGTAACACCTGACTCCATTAGCGGTAAAAGGTTCTTAGTATCTACCCTATCTAAACCCCTAATCATCTTATACACTTCTATCAGATCTCCCCTAAACCTTCTCTTCTCCAATGAGAACAGCTCCAAGTGCCTCAGCCTTTCCTCATAAGATTTTCCTACCATTCCAGGCAACATCCTGGTAAACCTCCTCTGCACTCGTTCTAAAGCTTCCACATCCTTCCTATAGTATGGCGACCAAAACTGCACACAATACTCCAGATGAGGCCTCACCAGAGTCTTATACAGTTGCAACATGACCTCCGGACTCCGGAACTCAATTCCTCTGCCATAAAGCCCAGTACACCATATGCCTTCCTCACAGCACTATTTACCTGGGTGGCAACTTTCAGAGATCTGTGTACATAGACACCAAGATCCTCTGCTCATCCACACTACCAAGTAGCCTACCATTAGCCCAGTAATCCATCATCTTGTTATTCCTACCAAAGTGAACGACTTCGCACTTAGCTACATTGAATTCCATTTGCCACATTTCCGCCCAGCTCTGCAACTTATCTATATCCCGCTGTAACCTACCACTTCCTTCCTCACTATCCACAACTCCACCGACTTTTGTGTCATCCGCAAACTTGCTTACCCAGCTTTCAAGTCCTTCCTCTAGATCATTTATAAAGATAACAAAAAGCAATGGTCCCAAAACAGATCCTTGTGGTACACCGCTAGTAACTGCGCTCCAAGATGAACATAATCCATCAACTACTACCCTCTGTCTATTAAGCTGCCTTACTTTAGAAAGAATGTACTGGCACTGGATGGGGTCAAGAGGAGTTTCATTGGTTTGAACCCGGAGTTGGGAGAGTTGGTTTATGAGGGGAGACTGGGTATACTGGGATGATAATCATTGAAATTCAGAAGGATGGGGTTCGGATCTTATCGAAACATACAGAATAATGAAGGAAATGAATAACATACAAGTAGGGAGTATGTTTCCACTGGCAGGTGAAGGAAGTACATTTAAAATTGAATTGTGAACGAACTTCTTCATCCAGAATGTTCTAATTCTATGGAATTGTCTGCTCAGTGCGGTAGTTGATGCTTTTAAAGCTAAGGTATTTTGAAGAATGAAGTAAATAAAGGATACGGTGCGATCGCGGGTAAGTGGATCTGAGTGTACGAATAGATCAGCCATAATCTTATTAAATGACAGAGCAGGTTCGAATAGCCAGCCAGCCTACTCTTGATGCTAGTCCTTCTGTTCTCTTGTTCTGAGGAAAGGGAAGTAGCCAGTTCTCCCAGCGCAGAATAACAGCGCAGACCCTCTGCTTTGGTTTGTTTGGCTTGATTTTTCAGTCTTGCTGTTTGCTGAAAGCAGGCAACAGTCGTGAAGCTACCAGACTCAAAGAAGCAGACCCATTCTGATTCGGCCTCACTCTGACATCTCTCCTGTAAGAACCTGGGGTTTATTTTTCCTTTCATTTTTGCCATGGTGTGTTTATGCGGATTGTTTCAAGTTCTTGGAACAACATCATTAAATTGGGATAATTTGTTGGTTTTTCAGATAGTTAAGTTATTCTGTCTGCTATCCTCTTCTGTATGTCTTTCATTCAGCTGCGTCACTCCTGGAAAATCCAACTTACACCTGCTTAAAACAATGAGCAAATGTTGGGTCTGCGCTACTTTCTTGAAATGATTTGAGGAGGTCTGTCCTGGCCCATAACAGTGTGCAACAGCTGGATCTAATTTCCTAGCATGGTATGAGAATGGGAGAGTTGAAAGGAAAACGTGAATCAGCAAAAACAGTTCTATATATTTTGGAGTGGAAAGCAATGACTAGTATGATAATCCAGGAATTTGTGTTTGCAACCGAACTATTCAGAAAGCATATCAAACATTTGTTCAAGGGTATTCAATGTAATCCTTGCAAATCTGCTGATGGCCCCAAATTGAGATTGTGTGTAAGTGGTCAGGATGTAAAGAAGTTCAAAGATGATTGAGACAATTGGAGGGAATGGGGAAATACCTGTCAGGTGAAGAACAATGTGGATAGACGTGACATTAAGCACATTGTTTGGAAATATAGAATAACGGCTAACATTTCAAAAAGAACTGATGTAAACCTATTGCTCTATGAAGGTTCTTCTGTGTATACATTTGTTGATTTCTTCACTAAACTCTGAGGTCAATGCAGGGCGGTGAATCCTGAAACCAGAAGTCAGTACTGGAATTGAGATTGGCACATGCCCAGTGTACATAGAGACACCAAGTGGGGAGCTGTGTCATTGAAAAGGATCTCGATCTCTTTGTACACCAGTCACAGAGAGCAGCAACAGAAAGCAGACAGGAAGATAATTAGTATGCTGACCTTCATTTCCAGGGGACTGGTATCCAGAAGTAAGGGTGTCTTACTGTAGATGTACAGGGACTTGGTGAGTTCCCATCTCAAAGTTGTGCAGTATTGTGTGCACGTTTGGTCTCCTTACCTAATAAAGGATAAACCTGACATTGAGGGAAAGCAGCGAAGGATAATCAGACTGATCTCTGGGATGACAGGCTTGTTGTGGGAGCAGAGTTTGGGGCGACTGGGCCTGTATTCCATGGGGTTTATGAAAATAAGTGGAGATCTCGTGTCATATATAAAACTCTGTCATGGCGAGACAGGTTGTCAGCAGGGATGATAATTCCCCTGGCTAGAATGTCTCAAACAAGGGGCCCACAGTATTAGATGCAAACAGGTCACTCTGCATTGAGATGAGAAGAAATGTCTGCACTCAGAGACTGGTTAACCTGGAGAATTCTCTGCCTCATAAGGCTGTGGAAGCAAAGGCACTGAATATAAATAAGGATATCTAGACACTAAAGGGATGAAGTTGAAGCAAGAGTTTGGGATGGGGATACATGGTCAGCCATCATTATATTGAAAGTTGATGGACCGAAGTTCCTACTTCATTTTTTATTCCCGATAGTTAATCAGTTCAACGGATATAGATAATGCAGTATTTGGGAAAAGTGAATTGAAGAGATGTTTGGCCAAAAACTAGAGTGGGGAAGGTTCAATGTGTAATATGACCTACTCCTTTCCTGATGTTTCTGTGCAGTCTGTGGGAAAGCTCTGTAAATGTTGTTACAAACTCTCAGATTTTAGGGAAGAAGTCCCTGCAGGGTCGACAGGACTGTGAATCCCGTTCTCTTTTCCAATACAGAGGCTGGTTCCGGGGGTTCTGTCCAGGTTTATCAATTAAGACCTTGGAGCAGTTTGATACAACGGCCTAGCTTGGCAGTTTCGGAAACCATTGAAAAGTTTACCACATATCTGTATATCTGGAATCACGTTTAGGCCAGACCAGGAAATCACGGGAGATTCATTTCCTAAAAGTACACTGGAGAAGCAAATTTATGTTGACAATTGACATGGGCTTCAGGGTCAGTATTACTGGCACCAGATTTTACATCTCGATATTTTATTAAATGTTTCTAACTTCTACAGCTGCCAAAGCTTTTATCTTGTCTGGATTAGTAGCCCAGTGGCATTTCCACAGCAGCACCATCTCCACATGGGGAGCTATGGGAAACTAGACTGAGCTGATTATTTCTGTACTGCTTGACAGCTCTGTCAGGAAGACTTCTAACCAATTTTACTGTCTTGATAGGACTGACGGGGTGGTAATTGGTCAGATTGTAATTATTCCCCACTTAGGGGACGGGACATAGTTGAGTAATCTTCCACATTACCAGGGAGATGTTAGATTTGGAGCTGGAATGAAACACTGTGCCCAGTGACACGGCTTGGCGTGCCGCACAAGTCTTCTGTTCTGTTGCAGGAATGGTGTCAGGGCCAATTGCCTTTGTCGTATTGACTGCATTCAGCTGTTTGTTCATGTCACGTGTGGCAAATCGAATTGGTTGAAGACTGGCATCTGTGATTCTGTGGGCATTATTCAAGCAACACTTCTGGCTGAGGATGGTGTAGACACTGCATCCTTGTCTTTTACACTGAATGTGAAGCAAGGTTCCACTCTTTCGAGGAATGATAGAGCAATAGCCACAGGAAAAACTGCTGAGATGTTAGTCAAACAACTCCAGTAATGTTCTAGTCACCTGAGATCGAATCCTGTTACAGTGGATGGTGGAATTCAAATCCAACAAATGTTTGGAATTAAGTGTGTAATGATGATCATGAATCAATTTTTGATTGTGGGAGAAACCCATCTGGTTCAGTGATGCCTTTTTTGGAAGGGAATTACCATCCATACCTGCTCTGGACACATGTAACTACAGACCTACAGCAAAGTCTTTGACTCTTAACTAATATCTGGGCAATAAATGATGACGAAACCAGTGACGCTGTAATCCCATTAAAGAATCTTGTTTTTAAATAATATTTGTAGAATCATCTTTTATTGTCAGTTGTTTCATAGTTCAACTCCATTTCTGACTGTCTGTGGCAGAACTGAAGAGCTTCTATCTGATCTGTTTGTTTTGTATTCATTTCGCCCTCTCTCTCAGATATCAGTCCTGCTGTTTGGAATGAAAGTACAGTGGTCAAGTGCAGTAGCTTTAAATGGATTGTCATCATTTTAGGTTCATATGGTTCTGCCACTGGTACATTCACCAATTCATCTCTTAAACATCGATCAGCTTCATGGGAATGACAGACTGAGGGATTATCCTGGACAAAATGTTGCAGATTGTAATTCAATACAATTCGCCTTCTGTCCAGCTGTGATCGACAGTACCACATAAATTCTCAGTTTTGAGTTGCAATTTCTGCATTGCAATTCTGTTATCTGTCCCCCAGTTCACACCGAGACTCATTCACACATCAGCCCATGACCTACTCTGATTACTGATATCGTAACACTTCCATTTAAGTATTCTCATTCTTATGAGCGTTGGTCCATGGTGTCACACCTCTGACTTGTCATGATTCTCAAAACCCCAAAACTTGCCCCACCCGGAAGCACCGTGGGTCCGTGATTAGCACTGCTGCCTCACAACACTACGGGCCCAGATTCAATTCCATCTTCCGGGGATTGTCTATGTGGAGTTTACACATTCTTCCCATGTCTGCGTGGGTTTGTTCCAAGTGCTTTGGTTTCCACCCACTGTCCAAAGATGTGCAGCTGAGGTGCATTGGCCTAGTTAAATTGCCCATAGTGTTCAGTTATGTCCATTAGTCAGGGATAAATGTAAGATATGGCCATGGGTCTTCGGAGAATCGGTGTTAACTTGTTGGGCCAACGGGCCTGTTGCCACACTATAGCGATTCTAATTCTAACATTCATCTGAATCTTTTCCCTTTCAGTCATGTCACCTTCGGTGTTTAAATTGAATGTGTTTCCCTCTGTTTCTCTTCATGGTCTTCATTAAGCTCTCTGTAGCGGCAATGATGCCAGTCTTACTTCGTTTCAGAACCAATGAATTTCTACATCTTGCGTTATTGTTCACTTCTCAGTGTATGGCGCTTCATGTTGGACAGGGCGTTTGGGCGGCTTTGACACACGTCTTTAAACCTGTTCAAAACCAGAAATTGCTGGAGAAATTCAGCGTGCCTAAACATATTATAGTCAAATATATAAATGGGAAACGTTTAGATGCATATGTGGCACGTGAAAGCAGATGGGACTAGTTTAGTTAACCATGGACAAGTTGGACCTATGGGTCTGTTTGCGCGTGATGTGACTATGAATTTAGAAAGCGAGGAAAGGGGAACGAAAGAAATGATGTAAGTAAATTGGCAAGAAATGTAAAAACAAGCATCAAAAAATTTTCTGCGTATCTAAAAAATAGTTCAAAATGAGTGCGTGACCTTAGATCGAAATGCAGTCTGGAAAGTATATTGATGTCATTTGGAGGATGTGACTGGGGAACTGGCTACAGTGAACAGGCATAAATTACACCAGTACTTTGCAGTGTTCTTCATAGGGGAAGGCACTGTAAGCATGTCAATGATATAAACAAAAAGTTAATAGGAGGCAAGTTTCTGGACTGTCTCTAACAAAAGGAACAAGGTTTTTTGACAAACAGATAAGAGTAAGGGTAGACCGGTCAGCAGTAATTCATAGTTGTTGTTTTTTTAAAGTGTTTACAGAGTGACTGGTGGTACTGTGTGAAAGATTCCATAACTCTCTAGATTTCAGGAGTATTCCAGCGAAACTGGAGAACCTCCAATATGGCACCTGTCTTCAAGAAAGGAATGAGACAGAAGGCAGGAAACATTTAGCCTAACCATTATTACTGGGAATCTGCGAGAGTCTGTGATTAAGGAAAGAGTTGAAGGGTATTTCGAAAAGCATGGTTTTGTGAATGGGAAACTATATTTTGTCTGCAAAGTTATTCTGAGATCTCTGAAAATGTAACATGCGGACTTGATAAAGGGGAACTGGTAGGCATGTGGCTTTCCAGAGATCTTCCACAACGTATCACAAAATAAAGGTTCTTACACAAGACAGAAGCTCATAGTGTTATGGACAATGTATTAGCATGGGATGACGCGTGGTTAACACATAAAAATCGGAGAGTCAGGATTAATGGATCGTTATGATAAAGACATATCTACTAGAGTATCACAAATAACAGTCCGATGGCATCAGTTATTAATAGTCTATTCTGACAGCCTGACGGCGGGAGCTGAATGCAATATACATCCGAGTTTGAGGATGACACTGCGAACCAAAAGGCAGGCTGTTAGTTAATGAAGAAGACTCCCAACAAAGGAGCAGTAAAAAGGAGTTGGAGTATTCCTGCATATGAAACATAAAGTCAGCGTGGTGTTGCAGCAAGTAACTAGATTGATACAGTACGCAGGTTCCTGGATGGAAGGGTTGAATTATTGAATACATCTAAAATGGTGAGGCGATTATTCATTGTGCTTGAAATGAATGAGCGTGATATTACTGAAATATAAAGGATACAGAGGGGGCTTCACAAGGTAGATGCTGAGAATGTGTTTCCACACCTGGGCAGAGTCTCGAACTCAAAGACAGAATAAGGAATATCGATTTGAAAATGAGATACAACGAGATGTTTTCTTTCAGAAGGTCGTGAGGTCTGAATTTAACTAACCCAGAGAGTTGTGAAGGCTGGGCCACTGAATGTTTTTATAGATGGGCTGGATTGGATTTTGACATATCATCGAGTTGAGGGATATGCAGGGTTAGCAGGAGAGTGGAGTTGAGCCCTGGAGGTTGAGAGAACGTCCCCTCCATAGTGACCTCTGTCAGCGTGGGAAATTGAACCTGCACTATTGGCCACCCTCTACATCACAAACCAGCCGGCCAGCCAGCTGAGTGGGAGCCTGTGTAACTGTTTCAGACAGAAACACTCACAGACAAAGGGCAAGAGAAACTTGCATAACAAGGAAAAAGGTACAATTCACGTAATGGTCAAGCTACCAGCTGAGGATAAAAATGTACTCTGCTGGAAATTGTGGAAACAAGTGTTTAGATGCTATCTTTAGCTGAATTCAATAAGGTGACACAAGCAAAATAACCAGAATAATAATTGTGTTTAGATATCGACAACTATTAAATAACAGTATATTTCTGCGTGGTCTGTTTGAAGGATGCTTACTATTGCATGAAAGTAGAAAGCTGATGGGACATATTGGTCGGAGAGTCTGTCCCCATGGGAAATGCCTAAGGAACACATGCTTGAAGAAACCCAGGATAAAATGCCTGAATGTCGTCTGGTCAGTGACAGGACGCCGGGGACAGCATGACTGAAAGTTCCTATAACATGGAGCTCAGGAGACAGTTAGATCACTCCCGAAACATTTGAAGGACGGAATGGCCTCATGATGGATTTAAATTTCGTGTGTATGTAATTTTAATTTTTAAGAAACACACTGTTCCTTCCCCTCATGTTTTCCACACTGGGGCACTGCCAATCTCCTGAAACCGGGAAGTTTTTGGAACGTTATCTGGAACATTCCATAATCAGCACTCTCCAGAGCATGTTGTAAATGGGTGGGGGTATCACAAAGGCTAAGGAGAGGAGGAGGAGGTGCTGCCTACAGCAGTGAGAATGTTGGAGCATGAGTCGCGATAACAGATATACAGTGAATGTGAGGGAGCAGAGAGAGAGAGTACAATTAACCTTATCCTGACAGAGCCGGGAAGGTTATTGATGCTTGTCCTGTATTGATGGACATTTCTTCAGACCACAGATACTGCACTGAGCTGTGTGGTTGAGTTCAGACCATGCTTGGTGGGTCTGCTGGAATAGTCGCCCTCTCTACTACCCCATCCACCAGGACATCAATTCCCTTGTCGACAAACCCGTGTTGTAATTGCCCCTTATGGATGGATAAAGCGCTTAAAGATGGTGGAATCAAGGGTTACGGGGATTAGGCAGGAACAGGATACTGATTGTGAATGTTCAGGTATAATCATAATCAATGTTGGTGCAAGCTCGAAGGGACGAATGGCCTGCTACTGCACCTATTGTCTATTATCTATTGTCTTATCTGCCATGCTCAGCCTCAACTGGGCAGGGCATCTCCGAACTGAGAAAGTTCAATTATTTGCCCACTGGCGTTTATTTTTGGCATCAGTGCCAGGGATCACGGAATATCCAGGGATTTCCGGCGATGGTGAATACCTCCAACAGTGCTGAGTGGGAGAATCAGACTGGCATTGAGTGACAGGGACACCATGCGGTGGGGCGGGTAGTGAATGAGGTGAGTTTGATAAGATAGCACCAGGAAACTAGCTCCGTCTCATCCAGACAATCGCTCTGTCACTCAATGAAAATGACACTGAGAGAAATTAGTGTTAGATTCAGCCCAGAGTCAAAGACTCTGCTGACCCCACTCCCAGGTACAAAGCTGCAGAACAAATCCTAATCCAAAACTCTCCATCATCTGAACTCACACCAATATTCCATTCATCCGTCATTCCTGGTAATGTTGGCTTATGTTGTCAGATGCTATCGACATGTCTACATTCAGAATTCTGAAACCTGTGAACATATCTTTCAATGACATTGTTTCTAAACCACCGCCACCCCCACCTTCTCTGTCTATATCCCAAACTACTTCCATTCACATTCCTAAATCCTACTGCACGGAGAAAGGCCCTTCAGCCAGTGCTGGTCCATTCCGACCAAAATGTCCGTCCACATTGACTCCGTATCCCTGTACTTGGCCCATATCCATCTCAGCCTTTCTTATCCATGCGTTTTTCGATAAAAATGCAGCGAGATTTTGTAACATCGAGAAAGGCATCGAGACAAATCTCGCTGAATCTACCATTCAGCTCACTACGGTGCTCAGTTTATACAGAAACTGTTTGACTGTGGCATAGAACAAAGAAGAAGAAACAAACATTGGTGGAAGATGTGCCTGGAAGACAATGCTGCAGGGAAATCTTTGTTTAAGTTATATACAGGAAATTAGATACATAAGAAGTTGCAGGAAAACCTCAACAGGTCTGGTTGCATCTGAAGGAAGAAAGTCGAAAAGTGTGGCCCCCGAAGAGCACAGCAGGTCAGGCAGAATCCAAGGAGCAGAAAGACTATGTTTCAGTCATAAACCCTTCATCAGGAATTCATTTTAGAATTCACTGCGTTTGCAGTTGTCACTTTCTCGCAATCCTTTGTCAGAAGAGAGCAGAGTCAATGTTTCGAATCTGGGGAGTCATCATCAGAACAGTATTGGTTACCGATCTCCAGTGTATGCAGCTTTTTGTATTATTTTAAATCAGCAATTATCTGGCATGCTGCAGTATTAATGGAACACTTGATCTGGATAGGAGCAGAAGGGGTGAGGGCAGCTATGCAGGCAATGTGTCAGTCACAGTTTAAGAACCTGTCCATTAGAATGTGAATCCTGGGGTGAAGGTTAAGGAGGGCTTGACAGAGGCACCAAGCTGGAATTCAACATCATCTGAACAGAAGTGACAGATCCAGAGAAAGTGGGAGAAATAAGCCGCTCTCTCTGATGGTCGTTCGGTAGCAAAGTGGCTAGCCATAGTGCTTTAGAACACCAATGAGCTAGGTTCGATTCCACCCTTTGGTGATTCTTTGTGTAGTGTTTGCTTTTATTATTAATTTTATAAATCATAATTGACTGTAACACTGTCCTTTCATTGACTCTACTATCATTGTCGCTGTTGTTGTTCCTGCTGAGACTCTAAATCGAGATGTTCACTTTACAAACCACTACTAACTGCAGCAAATAACTTGTTAATTCACTCTCTCCCTCATTGCTTCTGGCAGTCATACTCATGCGTCTCTATGTTGAACTGTCTCGTTTCAACTGTGAAACATGATTCATTTTATCACTGCCCTTGCTGCTTAAATATTGGAAGTATTAAGGTTGCTATGTTCTGTTCAGTTCCGGTTACAGACTGCATTTCGTCCCTCTGACTTCATCCCATCCCCGGTCAATACTGAGGCTGAAATACACTGGCATAGTCTACACAGCTCCCCATGTTGTGCAGATAGTCCAGCTTACTGAGCAATACACTGCCACGGCCTGCACAGCTCCCCATGCTGGGCAGATAGTCCACCTTACTGAGCAATATACTGGAACGGTCTGCACAGCTCCCCATGCTGGGTAGATAGTTCAGCTTACTGAGCAATGCAATGGTACAGTCTGCACAGCTCTCCATGCTGGGCAGATAGTTCATTTTCTAAGCAATACATTGGCATACTCTGCAGAGCTCCCCAGTTTATCACACTGCCCTGTTTTTTCCCCTTATTTCACCAATATGGCCTATTTCTATCTTAGTTATCTGTTTCTATCTTTAATGTGAATTTTTCTGTCCTTCCGTATCTTTCCCTGGCTTTGAGATTTGGCTCCGTAATGTATCCAGTGCTGACATTGTGAAACTCAGAAACAATAAAATGGTGTGTGGGGGCTGTTATTTACTTCCCCGTCTGTCCCATGTTCCATGTTATATATGCAATCCTGCAGTGTTCTTGCACTACTCCCACATACATGGAAGAAAGGTAAAAAAGCTGACAGTTGCATGATCCATATTGGACAGGAGGAATTCAGCAGTTTTGAATCACGTCTTTGAATCTTAGTCTGTGCCTGTCCACTGAACACCTGAGTTTGTCCCTCTCAGCTGATCGTGTGGTCAGTAGCACGAGGAAGCCCCTCGAGTATTATTGTAAAGGGACAGGCATCGATCTTGCGTCGGAGGCTGAGGGTTGACCTTATAGAGGTTTGCAAAATATGACGGCATGGATAGAGTAAATAGACAAAGTATTTTCCCTGGGGTTGGGGAGTCCAGAAAAAGAGGGCATAGGTTTTGCTGAAAGGGAAAGGAGACCGAAGGGGCAACTTTTTCACACAGTGTAGTACGTGTATGGAATGAGCTGCTGGAGGAAGTGATGGAGCCTGGTACAATTGCAACATTTAAGAGGAATTTGAATCGTTATGTGAATAGGAAGGGTCAGGAGGGATATGGGCTTGGTGCTAGATGATAGGACTAGATTGGGTTGGGATATCGGGTCGGCAAGGACGGGTTGGACCAAAACGTCTGTTTCCATGCTGTACATCTGTGTGACTCTGTCACTCTATGAAAATCTTCTTACTGATTCCTGCTTTTCAAAATTTAGTGGAGGTGTTGGGGATGGTTTGCTGGAGGGTGTGCTGTGAGCTGCCACAGACATTCAGGGAGTCCTGAGGATTTTGAGACCCAACTCTGGATGGAGCATGGGGACTGTAGTGACAGTGTCTGGATCTGTAACATGAACAACAAATGGAGCAGAGGCTGTAGAGTGTGGAAGCTCTGAAACCAGGGCGTGAGTCTGTGTGGGGAAAGGGATCTGCCACATCTGTCTGTGTCTTAACGAGGACACACACATCCGCCACCCTTGCATGCAGATGTGCACACACACACACACACAGACACACACACGCACACGCTCTTTCTCTCTCACACACACACACACACGCACTCTCTCTCTCTCTCTCACTCTTCCCCCACCCCCGTGCACACACACTCCGCATTTCTCACATGCATACACGCATAAATCTGTGGGGTGAATTTGAATTTGCAGATTTGTATTTGCAAATGCATTCAATTTTGTTTTAAAAAAATATGCACTTTGTAGACAGTCAGTCAATGTGGCATTTTATAAATTTCTGCTTGGAACTAAAACCCGTCTGATTCCAGAGTACAACACAGACAGACTCCCTGGCTTTGTTCCGGGGAGGTCACATCTTCCCAAACATAATAGATTTCTTTGCGGATATGAAAATTGATAGTCACGAAAAGGCTGTAGATGTTATATAATGGACCCCAGTAAGGTTTTTGATGAGGTAAGCTGAGGTAAGCTAACATTGACCGTTTTCAATTGCTTGGCTATGATTTCTGGTTTAAATGAATATTACCAGTAGTCTGCTATATTAAGGAACGAAATCCTGCATACACACTCTGCACTATGAAGGATCTCGAGTAGATATCAATACTGAACACCAGAGACGAGGACGGAGCACAATTCCGGGGCCAAAACAACGGCCATTATTTCAAATCTCAAACATATCGCTTCCCTCTCCCTAAAATCATTAATTATTATAAGGCAACTGCTCCATTGCCAGCTTCACCTTACTGACTCCTCCCTCTGCCTTCATAAGGCAAACCAAAATCTGGGTCTTTGGGAAACTCAAGCCTTGTGTCTGTAGGCCTTCTGGAGAGGGGAGTGTCGGTTTCATCCGAAGGGGGAGTGTGAGGAGCCAGTAATATAATTCACTGGGCTGAGGTATGGGAGATGGGGTTTAACATGGATACATGTGAGGCATTGCATTTTGATAAAACAGACAAGAGTAGGGCTTACACAATTAATGCTGGGCTTTGGCAGTAATTAAAAAGAGGGACCCGGGGCGCAGGTATAATTCTTTGAAATTTGTGGCGCAGGGTGTTTAAGGTTACTTCCCCAGACCTTTGAGTTTAGAAGCTGGACAGGCACGTTGAGACTGCATGACATTGATAAAGACTCTTCTGTAATTCTGTGTGCAGTCCTGTTATAGAAATTAGATTATTAAGCTGGAGAGGGTACAGAAAAGATTTACGAGGATGTTACCAGTAACATCTCATCTTCTGCCTCGGGAGCCAACAAACACACGGCATGAATATTGGATTCACGGATTTACAAATTTCCCCTCGCCACCCGAGATCCCAGATCCAACCCCCCCAACTCATATATGCCCTGAGGAGACTTAATGTCCATCTTACGTTCCACACTCCTCACTGATCTATCACTATCACCTCCTACTTTCGCTCACCAGTCACTAACCTTTCCCCCAGCCTCACCCCATCACCCATTTTCTCTTAGCCCCCTTTCCCCTCGCCAATCCTGAAGAATGGTCCAGCCTGAAACGTCAACTCTCTTGCTCCTTGGATGTTGTCTGACTTACTGTTCCTTTTCCACCGCCATGCTTTACCTACACTGAATTATAAAACTGCAGCAGTCTCCACTGTCTGTGACGTACAATTCCCTGTTAACGTAACCATGTCATTGTCTGTTATAACCGCACGTAGTCTTAGGGATATTTTCTTCTCAGCTCATGGACGATAAAAGTTCTCTCAACGTTTTACTGATATTGCAGTGCTTGATCAGTAGTTAAAGAACATAGTTTCAATTTATAAACAGAGAAGCATGCTTATGTTCTGACAAACCTCTGGCATTGCTCCCATATCCAAGGCAGATTGAATGCTTACACATGATTGATCTACCAGCCCTAACATTTGTTCCCTCAGTCACTCCCACATATCCCATCCAGAATGTGTAAAATGTAATCATTTTTTTTTAATTTTAGCAAAAATGTATTGAAGTGAAATGGGTTAACTGGAGATATTTGTTCAGCGACTGTGATTGATGTCAGTCTCAGTGGATGTGTCACTCTAAATGTGTCACTGGAGGGCTTTTCTCTTCTATTAATTAGGATCTCGGGTCAATGTGTTATCCTATAGTATCAGCGGGAGCATCACCGATAGCACTAACAGGGATCAGCAGACCCAGAGAGAGGGGGATGAGAGATCAGAATCTGAGAACATTAGGCTGAAATGTTCCAACAATGAATCAGAATCTGAGAATATTATATTCCAACAATGGACTGGAGTATATCCGAGGGTCTTTACTAGCTTTCTCAATCTTTTATCGCATTAGTTTTGCGAATCTATGAAGTGTTGATGGTTATTCAAGTTGGTTACTGTCCTATTCTCGCTATAGTTGGTGTTCCTGGTAACTCATTCTATCTGTTCATAAAGCCAGGTTAGGCTGAATTGCGGCTCATATTATTTAAAATGTAGAAACTTGGCGTCAATATTTTCAACTCCAATGGAATATTCATTCCCTCACAAATTATAACGAAAATATTTCTCATGAGAAATTGCTCACCAATATGCAAAGATGAACCAGACTGTTCTTAAACTCCATAATCCTTCTAGCCCTGCACAGATCTACATTTCTATATCCTCCCCACTCACTAATCCTGACCAATACCACCATCATGATATCCTTGTCTTCTCCTTAGCCTCGGTGCATCTTCTGAATAAACTATCAATTGTGCCTTTGTTAAATCTGGATACAACTTATCAAGTCCCTTCTAACCACATGTTAGTTGCAGAATAATTGCTCTTTAGTATGTTTAACTTGTTCACTGCACAGAACCTGTCAGACAGGCAGACACTGCATGCTGCTTAAATAATTGACAATTAATCTAGAAGCACAGAATAATAATCTGTTGATATGTCATGAAGGAAATTGATGTAATTGAAGTGAAACCATCATTATCTGTGAAAACAAAAAGGCCCAGCTGCTTACTTCACGTCCTTCAGAAAAGTCAATGTGTTTTACCCTTTATTGCCCTGTGGAAGAGTTGAACCAGCCACTCAGTTCAAGATCCATATAACATACTGGCCTTGTCAGGACTGCACACCTCACATGAGGGAAGAACAACAGTAAAGTTAGCTCCCTTCCTCTGCCTGTTTTCCTTATTCCCACACTCCATTTCCATTCAGGTAGGTGACCATTCCCTATTTCAAGTGCAATCTTTCTGACTGAGTCGCTCCCCAACCGTGATGTTCATCTCCACACGCACCTCTGGTGCTGGCTTTACTGATGCTGACATACAGAGGTAAGGAACTTTTGAATTCCACATCGATGGCAGTGCATAGAGAAGGAATGGGTGTTTACATCATAATAAAGATGTGGCGACCGTTAAGTGAGAGAAAGGAATTATTGTGATCATCACTGAGAGTGTGTAGAGGCTGTATTTGGGGTATTATGGACATATTTGTTATCCTTTAAAACGAATTATCTCATTGCAATAGAGACAGTGTGTAGGAATTTCACCAGAATAATCAGTTCGCTAATGGTAAAAGAGGAGTGAGTGAAGGTTAATCTGCAGCATTGTCAGAGAATAATTGAAACTTGATGGTGATGGACAATCACTCGTTATGTTCTACACAGACACTGAGAAGATTGATAAATTCCATGGCTTGTATTTTTTTAATTTTAGTCGGGGTGTATGATTCTGGGTATTTAAGTGCCTCTGTGGATAAAATCTTCAGTCACATCCTGCTTTGATACCGGGGTCAATCCCTCTTACCTGAGCAGGTCAGTTAACCACTGTTGTGAATGTTACTACGTGCTGGTGTCTGTGTGGAGAGTGTTTTCTTCTTATAGAGGGTAGTGAATGTCAGGAATTTTCAGGTGTAGAAACGTAGGGGAGGTAGATCACTGCAAGTATTTAAAGAGGAGGTAGATGGAGTTTTGACCTGTAAGAGAGCTGAGGGGCGTGAAGAATTGGGCATTAAAGAGAAGTCAATGCCAACAGTAGATCAGCCATGATTGCATACAATGGCGTGAGCATCCGTATTACCTACTCCTGTTTCTTATGTTCTCATATTCTTTCATTGGAAAGTGAATGGTTGCAATTGACCGAGAAGTGCTGTTATTGAATGTTGAGGACAGTGAGAGAAAAGTATCTGGTGAGCCATCTCTGGGCGAGGTATGGGTCTGATATTCAAAGTCAATCTGGGACTACAACATGACCAACAAATGAAACACCAGCTCAGCGAGGAGACATTCTGTTAAGAGGTGAGAGGTCTCTTTTATATCCAGCCTGGATTTCCCATACATTTTCCAACCCACACCAAATCACACAGTGTTGAGGGACTGAATGATATCCTGTAATACGGCAGACCAGGTATTTGGAGCAAGTGGTCCCTATCTGCTCCTGTTCAGTTGGCTTTAAGGACTGAATGGAACATCGGACTGAGGAGCAGGAGTGGGTCGTTAGATACTTTGTCATTGCTCGACCAGACAGTAAGATTATGGCTGATCTGAGTGTCGTCTCCGCATCACTTTTCTGTCTGTCCATAATTTTCCTCCATGTCTGTTAAATGTTGAACAAACCCAACTTTCCAGCCCCACTTCTCCACTGGTTACAACAAATGTGAAGTGTAACCTTGGTTATTTTCTCGAAAAATGTGAGACACACACATACAGACACATACACCAACGCACATGTCTGAAGACAATAAAGAATAAGGAATGGTTTCCAGAGTTTCATAGTATTTTTACTTATTTCAAATGGAAAAGAGATAATGTGTCCCAACTGCTATTCTGTCTCCGATGTGATTCTACTCAAACAAGCTGCTGGTATGAGACTTCTTCCTGGAACAGTTCGATTTGGCAGAATTTCCTTTCCTTCAAACAGTGGAGCGATTCCCAATGAATCGTCAATAGGAATCCTCCACGTTTGTTAAAGATGACTCAGGGATGCTGTCAGGAGGGACAAAGTAAGAGAACGGGAGCATTATGACCATAAGATCATCGAACATAGGAACAGAAATGAGGCCATTGAGCCCATCGAGTCTGATCTGCCACTCAATCATGCTGACTACTTTCTCAACCCCATTCTCCTGCTTTCTCCCTGTAACCCTTGATCCTTTTGATACTCCAGAAGCAAATATCTCTATCATAAATATACTCAATGATCTGACCTCCACTGCCTTCTGTGAAAATGAATTCCATAGGTTCTCCACTGTCTGGCTGAAGACATTTCCCCTTACCCCCATACTAAGAGGATTTCCCTTGACTCTAAGTTTATATCCTTGGGTCCTAGAGTCTCCTACGAATGAAAGACTTCTCAACATCCACACTGTGCATGCCATTCAGTATTCTGTATGTTTCAATTAGATCCCCCCATATGCCTCTGAACTCCATCAAAAACAGACCCAGAGTCTTCAAACGTTCTCGTATGTTAAGCTTTTCATTCCTGGGAGCATTTTCGTGTACCTGCTGTGAACCCATTCCAAGGTCAGCACATCCTTCCTGAGACATGGGGCTCAAAATAGCGCATAATACTCCTCATGTGGTCTGACCAGAGCCTTATAGAGCCTCGGAAGTACATCCCTGCTTTTACATTCAAATCCTTTCAAAATAAGTTCCATCACTGCATTTGCCTTCCTAGTACTGACTCAACCTGCAAGTGTACATTGAGAGAATCATGAACTTGAGTTCCCAAGTCTCTTTGCACTTCAGACATCTGAATTTTCTCGGTAGTCGATGTTTTTATTCTTCCTACCAAAGTGCATGTTCCCACAATTTCCTCTTCTTTGCCCATTATCCAAACCTATCCGCATCCTTCTTGAGCCACCATGTCTCTTCGACGTTACCTGTCCCTATATCTATCTTTGTATCACCTTCAAACTTAACCAGAATGCCATCAATTCCTTCATCTGGATCGTTAATTTATAAAGTGAAACATTGTGGTCCCGACATTGAGCCTTATGGAATACCACTTGTCACTGGCTGTCATCCTGAGAAGGACACTTTAATCGACATTCTTTGCTACCTGCCAGACAGCCAAACTTCTATCCATGCTAGCACTTTGCCTCTAATACAATGGGCCCTTGCCTTACTCAGTAGCCATTGTCAAAGACCTTCTGGAAGTCCAGCTGGATGATATACATTGGCTCTCCTTGTTGTAAGCTGCTGAAGGTTTTCTAGCAGATTTTCCAGGCATGACCTCCCCTCGATAAAACTATGCTAACTTTGTCCTTCTTTTACATCCACATCCAACTATTCAGAAATCTCATCCTTCACAATACATTCCAGGATCTTACCCAGAGCCAGGTTTAGATTAGACAATCTGTGATTTTCCGTTGTTTGCTTTACTCCCTTTTTAAACAGGGGTATCACGTTAGCGATTTTCCAGTCCACTGGGAATCTCTCTGATTCGAGAGATTCCTGAAAGATCACCACCAACGCCTCCCCTGTCTCATCAGCTATCTGCCTTACAAATCTGGAGTGGAGTCCATCTAGTCCAGTTGATTTAACTTACCTTCAGACTATTCAGTTTTTCCAGCACCTTCTCCAAGGTGATGGCCACTTTACTCATGTCCGTCCACTAAGTCTTTTCAATTTTGGGTATATTACTCGTGTTTTCAACAGTGAAGAATAACATGAAATAATTTTTCAGCTCGTCAGCCATTTCCATGTTCCACATTACTATGTCTCCTGTGTCAAGTTCTAGTGATCAGATGCCCATTTTTTGCCTCCCATTTGCCCTTTCCAAATCGAAAGAAGCTCTTACAGTCTTTCTTTATATTTAATCTTCTAACTCCATACTTCTGTTTTTTTTTGCTCTCTATTGGTCTTTACAAATGTTACGACATGGTGGTGAACGCCTCTATTAATTAAACCAAACACCCAGGAAAGTTCAACTCACCTAGAAATATGTTAGAATATGAATAACAGAGAACTCCCAAATTCCACTATTTAAAGAAAATAACGCCAATTTATTTTTAACTGTAAAAGTGAACATTAAGCCACAACTATTTACAACTTTAACCAACATCCCCCTCCCCATCACCACACAACTGTCCCCAACTGTATAACAATATGCTGTTTCAATTAGACACTCATGAAGATTACATAAACCTGATTTCAAAACCACACAGCCACTGCTGTCCTCTGCGAGGTTGCTCTTCTGGCTGCTGAATTCCCTGTGTGGTCGTATTTCTGTTTAGTGTGAATATGTTTCATATGAAAAATTATCTATGATAGCAAGTATTTCCTAATTTCTTGCGGAGCAAGATGGTTGATGCCCAGGCTTCATCTGTCTCGATGGCATCTGCTCTCTCCCCAACTTTCAAAATGTTCGCACCTTTATATCCCCAGCATCAAATTGTCTCACTGGTTCAATGTTGGAAAAACAATAAATTCAATCTCGATTTGCAATCAGTGACTGAGAGAGTGAAGGAAAGAGAGTGCTGCATGCAACAATGTGACTGGTGGAGCAAGAGCCTTATTGGGGGCAGGTGCTGTAACAGATATACAGAGAGTGTGAGGGAGTAGAGAGAATAGGGAGACATTTGTCCTGGCAGAGCGGGGAAGGTATTGATGTTGTCCTGAATCGATGGGCATTTCTTCAGATCATCTCCCCATCGGGTGAGCCTTCCCAATGTCTTGTCCACGTCTATCATTAATAACATCACAGAGCACATCCCTCAGCTTCTTCTGAATATGTTTGTATGGATCTTGCAAACAACAAGGAGGAACAAACATTGGTGCCTTACATATCTAAACCAAAACTGTTGATCATCCGATTCTCTGAAAATAAGATATGCAAATATCGTGGGTGTGCAGTAATAATGGATGATCTAAAATTGCATCGAAACTGCGTTAACTAAATGATTACTAATGCTGTTAAAAATACATTTCATAAGTATATATGAGGTAGGCTGAAGAGTATGTTGTGAACCAAAGTAGAGAGCAGGTTATTTCAGGCGTGGTGTTGCGTGGTCAGAAGGACTAATTACCTACCGTGCTCTGAGGAAGCTATTGGGCAATGGTGACATTAATATGCTGCATTTTACACGGCAATATAGAATGTTTGAACATTACACTCAAATATCATGGAAACTCGAAGGCTAGAGGACCAAGTGAATTGGAAAAATACAAATGACATTTAGTGCGAGACAAACAATGGTTTTCAGTGATAGAAATACTGTAAAGTCTGGAAAATATGTATATATCACTAAGTTACAAACACCAAAGAAAGGGAAGCGGACTCATCGAAGGTTTACGTAAGAAATTAATGATTGCATTAAATCTAATGAAGCAGCTTCAGAAGAATTCCAGATTTTGTGCAAATCTAAACATTCTGAGAGATTTACTTTTCTGAAATTAAGGACGAAGAAGTGTTAGGAAATCAAAAAGAACATGAATACAAACAAGCAGGAAACACAAACACTGCTCAAATCTATGATCCATGTACCAAAGAAAATGAAAGTAAGGCCAAGGTGGAAATTTGTGAGGTATAGGAGAATTTATTGTGGGGAACAAGCAAATGGCAGAGAAACTAAACAGCTATTTTGCATCTGTCTTCATGGAGAAAGCGTCAGGAAATCTCTGTGTGAAGCAAGTAATCACCTGGGACTTGTGGAACTAAAGACATGAAATCAATTCATATCAGTAACAAGGTAGTACTTGAAAATGGCGCTAGATTGATCATTGTTAAGTTTGATGGGCCAGATATACTTCATATAAAAATGTCAGAAATAAAACAGCATATTAATTGAACTGTCAGTGATTGTGTTTTATTGTACTATAGATCCTGCAAAGACCATAAGCCCTTGTAGATAACTGAAAGGTAGTAAACATGATCCATCTATGTACACAGGGAGGAAGAGATAATGTGGAGGACTGCAGACCAATTAATGTGACATATGTAGGGAAACATTTAGAATCCATTATATAAGAAATGATATTGGGAACTTAGAAATGAACAGCGAAATTGCACGAATCAAAATGCATTTCTGACAGAGAAATCATGCCTGACAAACTTCGGAATTCGGAGTTATTTCTTGCAGCATAGACCACGGACAACCAGTGGAAGTACTTTATTTGGATTTTCAGACGTCTGGGCAGGAAAAATTTCTGGCTCTAACAGCTGCTCCTTTTTTGAGGCATTTTAGGTGTTGAAGGTGATTTCCTCGAATTCCAGGAGCAGCACTTACTGTTTTGTATGCTGTTGCATTATTTTGGAACTTTGGGGAAAAAACTCAAAGCAACAGCAGTTTTAAGAGGGAAAGGAACAGACAAAGGAAGCACATGGTGAGGGGGAGAAACTGACAGGACAGTGTACCTGCGCAGTTACTGACAAAACAGTTTGAATTCATGTATCGCTCGATATTAGAGTGTGTCTAGTAAAATTAACAAACAGTGAAATTTACAACTGGTTTGGAGGAAGTGTTTGGGCAATGTCCCCAGCCAGATAAGTGAATTGTTTTAACCGTGTCCTACAGAAAATCTGCAGAATTCAGTAGAGTGGGTTCTTCCTTAATTATATGTTTTCTGAGATATATCTCTTGATTAATCTTAAAATATAAATCATAAATATTAATTTAACCTGGGGCAGTGTTTTGTAGAGGAATAAGACAGTTTTGTTTTTCTGGGTCTGTAGGTTGTGAAAGAGCACAAATGGCCTTCGTAGAATCATATGCGCTTGTCAGATGTGGGAGTTTAAAGAGGATTTAAGGGTTACTGCGGATTATATCTGCAATAAATGCTTCTAGTTGCGACTCCAATCAGATCGAATGGATCGGTTGGAGAGACAGCTAGTGACAATGAAGAATTTATAGCAGCAACAGTATGTGATGGATGGCAGTTATAGGAAGGAGAGAATGTCTCAGATGCAGTCACAGAGATGGGTTAACTCCAAGAAACGTAAGAGAGGTAAGCAGCTAGTGCAGCAGTCTTCTGGGGCTGCTGCACATTTCAAATAAATATGCTGTTTTGGAAAATGTCAGGGTGAGGGATTGGATTCACAGGGGAATGTAGCACGACAGGCAAGTTTCTGGTATTGGGACTGTGTCAAATGTAAGAAGGAGTACGTCAGATTCCACGAGGTCAATTGCGGTCGGGGTCTCCCTAGTCTGAGGTGCAGACAGATGTTTCTGTGACCAGCAGAGAAAAAGCAGAATGGTTTGTTGCTTCCCTGGTGCCAGGATCAAGGATGTCTCAGAAAGGGTGCAGAATATTCTCACGGGGGAGAGGGGCCGTTCAGAGGTCATTGTCCACATTCGAACCAACGACATAGGAAGGAAAAAGTTTGAGATTCTGGAAGGAGACTGCAGGGTGTGAAGCCGAAATTTAAACAGGAGGTTCTCGAGAGTAGTAATATCTGTATTACTCCTGGCGCTACGAGCTAGTGAGAGCAGGCATAGGAGTATAGAGCAGATGAATGCATGGCTGTGGAGCTGGTGTATGAGGGAAGGATTCACATTTTTGGATCATTGGAATCTATTTTGGGGTGGAAGGGACCTATGCTAGAAGGACGGATTGCACCTAAATTGGAAGGGGACGAATATACTGGCAGGGAGATTTGCTAGAGCTGTTCGGGATGGTTTAATCTAGTAAAGGGGGAGGGGGCCAGGGAGATAGTGAGGAAATAGATCAATCTGAGATTGGTACAACTGAGAACAGAAAAGAGTCGAACAGTCAGGGCAGGCAGGGACAAGGTAGGACTAATAAAGTAAACTGTATTATTTCAATGCAAGGACCTAACAGGGAAGGCATATGAACTCAGGGCATGGTTAGGAACATGGGACTGGGATATCATAGCAATTTCAGAAACATCGCTCAGGGATGGGCAGGACTGGCAGCTAAATGTTCCAGGATACAAATGCTATAGGAAAGATAGAAAGGAAAGCAGGAGAGGAGGGGGAGTGGCATTTTTGATTAGGGATAGCATTACAGCTGTACTGAAGAAGGATATTCCTGAAAATACATTCAGGGAAGTTATTTGGGTAGAACTGAGAAATAAGAACGGGATGATCACCTTATTGGGATTGTATTATAGACCTAATAGTCAGAAGGAAATTGAGAAACAAACTTGTAAGTTGATCTCCGTTATCTATCAGAAAGTAGGTTGATTATGGTCGGAGAGTTTACCTTTCCAAACATAGACTGGGCCTGCCATAGCGTTAAGGGTCTAGATGGAGAGCAATTTGTTAAGTTTGCACAGGAAAATTTTCTGATTCATTATGTGGATGAATGTACTAGAGAAGGTGCAAAACTTGACCCGCCCGAGGGAAATAAGGCAGGGCAGGTGACTGAGGTGTCAGTGGAGGTGCACTTTGGGGCCAGCTACCATAATTCTGTTAGATTTAAAATAATTATGGAAAAGGATAGACCAGATCTAAAAGTTGAAGTTCCAAATTGGAGAAAGGTCAATTTTGACGGTATTAGGCAAGAACTTTCAAAACCTGATTGGGGGCAGATATTCACAGGTAAACGGACGGCTGGAAAATGGGGAGTCTTCAGAAATGAGATAACAAGAATCCTGAGAAAGTATATTCCAGTTAGGATGAAAGGAATGGCTGGTAGGTATAGGGAATGCTGGATAACTAAAGGGTTTGGTTAAGAAAAAGAAGGAAGCATATGTCAGGTATAGACAGAATAGATCGAGTCAATCCTTAAAAGAGTATAAAGGCAGTAGGAGCATACTTAAGAGGGAAACCAAGAGGGCAAAAAGGGGACCTGAGATAGCTTTAACAAGTAGAATTAAGGAGAATCCAAAGGGTTTTACAAATACATTAATGACAAAGTCATAACTAGGGAGAGAATATGGCCCCTCAAAGATCAACAAGGCGGCCTTTGTGTGGAGCCGCAGAAAATGGGGAGATACTAAACGAGTATTTCGCATCACTATTTACTGTGGAAACGAATATGGACGATATAGAATATCATGATTTAGATGGTTACACGTTGAAAAATGTCCATATTACAGAGGAGCAAGTGCTGGATGTCTTGAAACGGGTAAAGGTGGATAAATCCCAAGGACCTGAACAGGTGCACCCTAGAACTCTGTGGTAAGCTAGAGAAGTGATTGCTGGGCTTCTTGCTGAGATATTTGTACCGTTGATAGTCACAGGGCAGGTGCCAGAAGACTGGAGTTTGGCAAACATGGTGCCACTGTTTAAGAAGGGTGGTACGGACAAGCCAGGGAACTATAGGCCAGTGAATCTGACGTCGGTGGTTGGCAAGTTGTTGGAGGGAATCCTGAAGGACAGAACATAGGTGTATTTGGAAAGACAAAGACTGATTAGGCATAGTCAATATGGCTTGGTGCCTGGGAAATCATATCTCACAATCTTGGTTGAGTTTTTTAAAGAAGTAACGAAGAGGATTGATGAGGGAAGAGCAGTCGATGCGATTGATGTGGACTTCAGTAACGCGTTCGACAAGATTCTCCATGGGAAACTGGTGAGCAAGTTTGGGTCTCACGGAATACAGGGACAACTAGCCAATTGGATACAGAACTGGCTCAAAGTTTGAATACAGAGGGTGGAGGTGGAGGGTTGTTTTTCAGACTGGAGTCCTGTGACAAGTAGAGTACCACAAGGATCAGTGTTGGATCCCTTTTTTGTCATTTACATAAATGATTTGCATGCGAGTGTAAGAGGTACAGTTAGTAAGTTTGCAGATGACACCAAAATTGGAGGTGTAGTGGACAGCGAAGAGGGTTACCTCAGTTTACAACAGGATCTAGACCAGATGGGCCAATGGGCTGAGAAGTGGCAGATGGATTTTAATTCAGATAAATGCGAGATGCTGCATTTTGGGATACCAAATTTTAGCAGGACTTATACCATTTAATGATAAGATCCATGGGAATGTTGCTGAACAAAGAGACCTTGGAGTGCAAGTTCATAGCTCCTTGAAAGTGGAGTCGTAGGTAGATAGGATAGTGAAGGAGGCGTTTGGTATGCTTTCCTTTATTGATCAGAATATTGTGCATTGGAGTTGTGAGGTCATGTTGCGACTGTACGGGGCACTGGTTAGGCCACTGTTGGAATATTGCGTGCAATTCTGGTCTCCTTCCATTCGGAAATATGTCGTGAAACTTGAAAGGGTTCAGGAAAGATTTATAAGAATGTTGCTAGGGTGGGAGGATTTGAGCTATAGGAAGAGGCAGTCTAGGCTGTGACTGGTTTCCCTTGAGCGTCGGAGGCTGAGGGGTGACCTTATAGGGATGAACAAAATTATGAGGGGCATGGACAGGGTAAATAGACAAAGTGTTTTTCCCTGGTTTCGGGGAGTCCAGAACTAAAGGGTTTAGGTTGAGAGGAGAAAGATGTTGTGCGGCACAATGGCACAGTGGTTAGCACTGCTGCCTCACAATTCCCGCCACGGTCGACTCTCTGTGTAGAGTTTGCACATTTTCCCCGTGTCGTCGTGGGTTTCCTCCCACAATCCAAAAATGTGCAGGTTAGGTAAATTGGCTATGCTAATTTGCCCACAGAGTTTGGTGAAGGGGAATGGGTCTGGGTGGGTTGCGCTTCAGCGGATCAGTGTGGATTTATTTCCACACTGTGAGCAATCTGATCTAAATGTAAAAGATACCTAAGGGGCAACATTTTCACACAGACAGTGGTACGAGTATGAAATGAGCTGCCAGAGAATGTGGTGGAGTCTGGTACAATTACTGCATTTAAAAGGCATTTCGATGGTTATATAAATAGGAAGGGTTTGGGGGATATAGGCTTGGTGCGGCCAGGCGGGACTAGACTGCTAGACATGGACAGATTGGACTAAAAGGTAATTTTCCATACTGTATATCTCTATGACTCTATAACTCACACAGTGAGTTCGTAAATGCAATTCGTTTGTATGGTAATTGGAGGAATACGTGAAATTGGAAAATTAAAGTTAGGTTGGATATTGTTTAAGCGAATCAGGATATAGAGGCAAAGACATCATAAAGCCGTTCCATAGAGTGTTGGTGAGAGTGTATCTGAGGTATTGAGTGCAGTGTTGGTGACCTAATCTAGAAAGAGTACACTGATCATAGAGGACGTCCAATGGACATTCTCCAGATTAATTCCTCTGATAACAAGATTTTCTGATGAGGAGATTTTTCTTGCGAACTCTCCAGTTTCAAAGCATAAGAGGTGATCGCAGTGAAATTTCAACAATCTATGATACATGTGATGAGGTGGAAATGAATAGGATGTTTCTCTCGCTGTCTACTCGATATTTAAGGCAAATAATGACAGGATAAGGGATATTACATTTAAGACCGTAATAAGGAGGAAATTCTTCCCTCGGAGGGGACTGACTAACAGAGGTGCATGGATGCCTGCTGGCAGGGCAAGATTAAGGAGAATCCCCAGATATCCTTCACGTATATCAAGTGGAACAGAACAACCAGAGAACATGTAGGGCCTATTAGTGACTTATCAAGTTGCATCCAAACTCAACTTCATGGTAGAATGTTGTTTTTGTGACTGGAGCACAATTTCCCCTGGTGTACCACAGAGATCAGTGCTGTTTCCCTTATTATTTGTGATATTCATAATTGATATGAATGTGAATTGGGTAGAGGGAAAGTGATAAGTAAGATTGTGTTTGACACAAAGATTGGCCGGGTGGTTGGCAGTGAGGAGGAAGGTCTTATGTTACAGGAAGATACAGATGGTATGGTCAGATGGTCAGATCAATGGCAGATGAAATGTAACCCTGATAAATATGAGGTGATACACTTTGGAAGAAGGAACCAGACAGAGGAATACTCAAAGAATAGCACCACACAAGGAAGCTCAGAGGGTGCTTCTCCACACATTTCTGAATGTGACTGGATATGATAATTGATGTGTTCAGCATGGCTGTAGATAAAGCCTTTATTCATTGACTCATGATTATACGAATTTTATATGGTTAGGCCAAATGAAATATTGTGTGCAGTTCTGGGAGCCACATTACAGGAAGGATGTGTTTGCACTGGATGAGGAGCAGAGGAGATTCACCAGGATGTTCCCTGGGATGGAGCTTATGAGCTGTGGAAAGAGGCTGGATAAGCTGGAGTTATTTATTTTGGAGCCAGAAAGTTGAGTGGGTAAGTAATTCAGGTTTAATATTACAAGGGACATGGACAGGGTGAATAGACAACAGCTGTTCTTTTTAGTCAAAGTTTCAGCTTCCTTACATTCTGAAAACAGGAAATGGAGAATGGAGAACAGAGATACATGACACAACTACTTTACTTCTGTTTTCAAAGTAAAATACATAAATAAAGCCTTCCCATCAATAGGATAAAACCTGAGTCTGATGAGAAAATGATATTGAATGAAATTAGTAAATCAACTAATTTGGTGAAATTACTGGAATTGAAAATAATGGGCATAGAAAAAAATAACACACATTGATGAAATGGGAAACATATTTCAGAAACTGACTGGTAGATTAATTACAGAAAAAAAAACAATACAGGCACTAAACTTGGATTTTCAGCAAGACATTTAATAGAGTTCCAATCCTCGTGTGCAAAGTAAAAGCACATGAGTTAGGGGGAAATGTATGAACATGGTTTTAAAATGGAAGTGTTGACAGGAAACAATGAGTAGGAACAAATGGATGTTTTTCAGTTTGGAAGGCTCATGAGGCATCTCAATGATTGGTGCTGAGTCGCCAGATATTCACAGTACATCTCAAACATCTCGTTGAGGGAATCAAATGCAAAGTTTCCAAGTCTGCTGACGGAACTAGGATGATGGAAAGTGAGGAGGATGTGAAAAAACTTCAAGGTGATTGAAACAAATGGAGTGAATGAGTAAACATGTGACAGATGAAGAGCGGTGTGGTGTTGTCTTCTTTGTTGGGGAACACTAAAATGCCAGCCAACTATTTGAAAAGGGAGTGGTTGAGAAATGTCGATCTATAAAGGGAACTGCAGTTTTCTTTTGTTATTGTTTGGACAGACCTCTGAGTTCCTTGCAGGGCAGAGAGTTCTGAAGACAGAAGCGAACACTGGGAATACATTGGCACACAGACCAGTTTACGCAGACCCACCGAGTGGGGAGCTGTAACATTGAAAAGGATCTGGGATCTCCCTGTACACCAGTCACTGAAAGCAATATTGCAGGAGCAGAAAGCAGTCAGGAAGATAAATGGGGTGTTGACCTTCATTTCAGGGGGACTTGAGTCCAGGAGTAAGGTTGTCTCAGTACCGCTGTTCAGGCTTTTGGTGAGACTTTTACTCGAACATTGTTCAGTATTGTGTGCAGTTTTGGTCTCCGTACCTAATAAAGTACAAACCTTAAATTGAGGGAGTGCAGCCAAGGATGACCAGACTGATCTCTGGGTTGACAGACTTTTTGTGGGAGCAGAGCTTGGGGCGACTGAGCCAGTATTCCATGGAGTTTAGGAAAATGAGTGGACATCTCAGAGGAATATATAAAACTCTGACAGGGTTAGATAGATTGAACACAGTGATGATAATACCCCTGGCTGGGACATCTAAAACAAGGGGCCACAGTATTAGGTGCAGACAGGTCATATTGCATTTTTATAAGAATAATTGTCTGCACTCAGAGACTGGTGAATTTCGGAATTTTCTCTCACATTAGGCTGTGGAAGACAAGGCACTAAAGACTAATAAGGATGTCCAGACACCGAAAGGATGGGAGACAGAGTAGTAGTACGGTGTAGAAATAAAGGGTCAGCCATCATTATATTGAATTGGATAGCAAACTCGACAGACCAAAGGGACTACCGCAGTTCCTATTTTATAGCTTCACAAGGTTAATCACATTATGGAATGTGTATAGTGTGTGGGGAAAGTGCATTGAGGAGATGTTCAGACATTAACTAAAATGGGGCAGGCTCAATGTGCTGTATGGCCTATTCCATTCCCGATGGTTCTGTGCTGTCTGTGGGAACGCTCTGTAAATGTTGTCACAAGTTCGCATATGTTAGGAAGGAGGTCTCTGCAGGGTCAACAGGACTGTGCTTCCCGTTCCCTTATCCATATTGAGGCTGGGGCTGGGTGTTCTGTCTGGTTTTATATTTTAAGACCTCCGAGAGGTTTGATACAATAGAGTGTCTTGCTTGGCCTTTTCAGAGACCATTGTAGATTTGATCACATCTCTGTGTGTCCGGTGTCACGTTTAGGCAGACCAGGAAACACAGGAGATTCACTTCCCGAAAGTACATTGGAAAAGCAAATTGTTGTTTACAAAGTACATTGACTTCATGGTCACTGTTACTGACACCAGATTTGAGATCTCGATATTTTATTAATTGCTTTTAACTTCCACCAGCTGCCAGAGCATTAGCTTGGTCTGGATTATTAATCCAGTGACATTTCCACAACAGCATCATCTCCACATGGGAACCTATTGGAAACCACACTGTGCAAGTTATGTCTGTGCCGCTTGACAGCTCTGTCAAAAAGAACTCCCAATGTGTCTATCGTGATGAGACTGAGGGGGTTGTAATTGGTCAGATTATAATTATTTCCCTCTTATAAAATGGACATAGCTGAGTCATTTTCCACATTGCCAGGGTGGTGTCAGAGTTAGAGTTAGAAGAAAACAGCTTCCCCAGGGACACGGCTTGTTGTGCAGCACAAGTCTTCAGTCCTAATGCAGGAATGGGGTCAGAGCCCATTGCCTTTGTCGTATCTGCTGTGTTCAGCTGTTTCGTCATGTCACGTGCAGCGAATCAAATTAGTTGAAGACTGGCATTTGTGATTCTGTGGGCATCATGATGACAGTGAGTTGAATCATCCACTCAACACCGCTGGCTAGGATAGTACAGATACTATTTCCTTGTTTTTTACACTGATGTGCAGAGCTGATGCATTGATAGAATGGGAATAATTGTGGAGCCCACTCCACCAGTTAGTTGCTTCATCGTCTATCACGATTTTTGTCCGGATGTGGCAGGCTGCAGAGGTTTCATCTGGATGCATTGACTTGTCACAATTTCTCTCTCTTGATCATATGATTTGGTTTCATTTGGGTTTGATAGGATTCATTGTCGCATGTATCTAAGTAGAGTGACACTCTTTGTTTATATACAGTTCTGGCAGATCATAGTGAGAGTTGGAGCTGCCTTTTTTTAGGGACATGGAGTGGCGGAAATGTAAACGTCTACTTCAGCAGTCTGTTTCTGAAGAGCCACAAAATAGACAGAAATTAAATTAATTGCTTCAGCATTAGTGAAAGAAGTACCTTTGAGAAGGAAATAATTCCAAGGCAAAAGAAAGGATAATCTGATTCGCAAGATTCTGAAACATGTCAACCTAGTGATAAAGAAAGTTCTTGTATTGAAAAAAATGATGATTTGTAACAGAACACAGATGAAATAATGAAATTATAGCATAAAAACTTTGAAGAATCACGAGAAAAGGTAACTTATTCTGATTTCAGTCAGGATTCTTTTCATCCACAAAACCAGCTACTCAGGTTATCTTTCAGAAGGGAGCTGCGCCTTTGAAACTATTTAAAATAGTAATAAGTTCGAGTTAAATATTTGGTAAATAATCATGGACACAGATTTCAATTATAAAACCTTAAAGGGATGCCTGGCATGTCTTGTCTAATTCGCTAGGAAAAAGATTAACAGTAGAAATAATAATAATATTACGATTTTCGTATCAGAATCAACTTTTTAATGTAAAACGTGATAACGGAATTTGTTGGCCTATATACATACGGTGTCAGGAAACCACTCTGCACACATTGGACAAAAACTGACCTGTACAAAGTTATTGAACTGTAGCGTTTCCAGTCAATATATGGAAAGATAAATTCTTCCATAACAACTAATCTATTACTTTCGCTCCTATCCAGTATCATCTTTGTAATCCTTTCCTCTACATCTCTGGAACTTTTCAGAGGGCAATAGAGACCTGTCAACAGGGTGACCTCTCCGTTTTTGTTTCTAACCTCTTCCCATGCTACCTCAGTACACGAGTCCTTATCAAGCATCCTTTCTACCAACGTAATGGTGTCTTTGATTTTCAATGCCACCCCACCCTCCCCCACCCCAAACCCCACCCCTGCCCCACTTTTAGTACCTTCCTTGTTCTGAATGAAGCATCTAAACCCTGGAGCCTCCAACGATCAGTCCTGTCCTTGCTCTATCCATTTCTCCAAAATGGCCACAACATCAAGCTGTACAACTGAACAATTTGGAAACAGGGTGTGATTGGAGGGATGTTAAACGCGGGTGAGTAGGATAGATCAGAAGGGAGATAGACAGGAACAAACAGAAAATGGAAGTTTTATTTAGAAATTCTCACGGACTGCAAGGCCTTTATCTATTGCTATACGGTTTAAGCACTGCGCGGATACTGGCTGTGGTCCCAGATCATTTATCGCCAACAATATCACAGAGCTGAGTTGCTGACAGTTAAACAGAGTCCAAAAGGCCAAGTGTTTTTTTTCTACAGTGAGAAGGTGATTTAATTTAAATAGACTGGGTGAACAACAGCAGGAATTCAGAATCCCCTCAGTACTGAGATAATGCGCCAGACAATTTCAATGAGGTGGATCACTGACAGAGGGGAAATCAGCATCTCAGCTGTGGGCCAAATAATGATTGATATAGACTGCACAGCACTTCCGTGATTTTGTAATACACATTTCAATTTATATAGCTCAATATCATATCTTTTTTTTTTGTACTTCCCATAGTTTAGTACGGACAGAAAATAATTTTGTCCTCGTATTTTGTGTTCAATAAACAAATTGTACTCCTCATTCCTCACTTTAGATGTATCCTTGAATCTTTTCTTCATATGAGCTATAAAGAGTAATATTCCAACACTGATGACTGAGGAATATTATTGCACCTCCCTCCTGTCTGAACTGCCATGTCCCCCAATTCTCTCTGTTTTCTGTCTTCTCCACAATGCCATAGCCACACTCTAATTGAAGTCCAGTAAATGACATTTCATCACAGTTCACTAACATCGATCACATCAATAGCACAGGCCTCATCTGACTCTCTCTGAACCTGGAATAACAATCTGAATTGCATTTGTCACGTTCAATTCTCTGTTAACATAACCATGCCATTTGTCTGTTACAACCCCACGTTTCTCAGACACACATTCCCTTCAGATCATAAACTATAAAAATTGTCTCAATGTTTAATTGAAATTATGATGTTTGATCAATAGCTCCAGGATGTATAATCAGAGATGCATGTTTACGTTCTGATGAACTTATAGCATTACTCCTGCATCCAAGACAGATTGAATGATTACACTCAATTGATCTACCAGCCTCAAGATTTGTTCCATCAGTCACCCTCACATAGCCCATCCAGAAAATGACAGTTTGAATCATTGTTTTGAATTTGAATAAAACAATATTGAATTGAAAGGCGTTGGCTGGAGCTATTTGTTCAGTGACTGTGATTGATGTCAGTCTCCGTGGATCCGAGATGTGTCACTGGAGGGTTTGCCTCTTCTATTAATTAAGGACTCGGTTCAATGTGTTATCCCAGCATGGGCGGGAGCATCATCGACTGGACTAACAGGGATCAGTAGCTCGAGAGACGGAGGAGGAGAGATCAGAATCTGAGAACATTAGACTGGGACGTTCAAAAAATGGATCAAAATGTGAGAATCTTCGACTGGAATATTGCAACAGACAGGAGTTTATCCTTGGGTCTTTACTACCTTTCTCAGCCTTGGATATCATTAGCATCACGGATCGAAGATATCCTTTGGATTATTCAAGGAGGTTACTATCCCATCCTCGCTATAGTTGGTGTTCCTGGTAAGTCATTCCATCTGACCATTAAACTGAGTTGAACTGAATTGCTGTTCATATTCAAATTTTAAAATTTGGAAGTCATCATTTTCAGACCCAGTCAAAAAATTTATTCCTTACTGATTAAAACTAGCAAATTACTATCCACAACTTACTCAACAATACGCGAGGAGAAACCAGACTGTTCTGAAACTCCATTATCTTTTTTCTCCATTCATATTCACATTTCTACATATTCTCCCCACTCACCAATCCTACCCAGGACCACTATCAGGATATTTCAGTCACATTCTCAGCCTCAATGCAACTGCTGAATAATCCATCATTTGTGCCTTTAGTAAATCCAGATTTAACCGTTTCGAGTCCCTTCTAACTATGCTTACGTCACAACATATTTGCACTTGAGATGGGTAATTTGTCCTCTCCACAGAATCTGTCAGATGGACAGACAGTGCATGGTGGTCAAGTCATTGACTCATCATCAAGCGGCACACAATAATAATCTTTTTGTGTCTCATGAAGGAAGTTGATGGAATGCAAATGAAATCATCACCACTTGTTTTAAACAGAAGCCTATCTGTTTGCCTCATGTCCTGTAGAGAAGGCAATGGGTTATTCTTCCATGTTCATGTCTCTGTGTGACAGCAAACCCACATCAATGTGGTTTACCCTTTATTATCCTGTGCAACAGCTGAATCAGCCACTCAGTTCAAGATCAGCATAACATGCTGGCCTGACCAGGGCTGCACACATCCCATGAGAGCAGAACAACAGGAAAGGTAGCTCCCTTCCTCTGCCTGATTTCCCTGTTCCTGCAAGTAATTTCCATTCAGGTAGGTGACCATTCCCTGGTTCAAGTGAATTCTTTCTGATTGAGTCTCCCTCTGAACGTGATATACATCTCCATCGGCACCTCTGGTGATGACTGACGCAAAGATGTAAGAAACTTCAAAATGCCATGTCATTCGCAGTGTAGTGAGAAGGAATGGCTTTTTTATACCACAGGAAAGAAGCTGAGACAGCTAAGTGAGGGAACAGAATTAGTGTGATCAACCCTAGAGTGTTGTTGAGATAGTATTTATGGTATTGTGCACAGATTTTCTCTCCTTTATAAGGAATAATCCTCTTGGCAGAAAGAGTGTAATGGAGATTCACTAGACTCATTGTTGGGATGATTGTACCATCGGGAGTGTCTGAGGGTTAATCTGTAGCACTTTGAAGGAATAAGAGGTGATTGCATTGAACCTTAAGTGGATGGACAGTCACTCATTATATTCCAAACAGAACTAATACGGTGATAAGTTCCATGTTTTCTTTACTTAGTTTACATGATTCTCGATGGCTTAAAAGACTCTGAGAACGTCCCTCTCACTCCACTCGACTCCCCATTTCGATTGAGAGAGAGAGGGCCAGTCTTTAACTAAACTTTTCCAACATTAATACAGTGTATTTGGTGTGTGATCATACATAGAACTTCACGTTATCCACCATCCCGACAGGAGCCACAATACCTCCACTCTAAAACAGTTAACTATCCCCACCAGCTTCTGACCCCCACGGAGAACATGGGTCTGTCTTCCTGGAGATGGAAGATGCCTCCTTGAGGCTTGGCACAAAACATTTGGCTTCCTTCCTCACTGCCGGCAAAACATGTTACAGTATAATGTGTCCCACAGGCAATGGAGCCACGAGGAACATCGTGTGCCATCTGTGAGTGCAGTATCTGCTCCATTTGTTTTCCAGGATGGAGCATCAGTGACACCCTCCTATTCCTGTGTAAGTGTCTCGAGGGGTGAATGGTCTCCTCCTGGTTCTATAGAACAGGTTTAGGGGTCTTACTGGACTCTGCCTGTTCCTGTTTAACAGCTCAATGTACTGACTAGATGCCTCCTCTTCCTGTGGAACAGGCAGGAGGATTAAATGGGCTGTCCCTCTTCTTGTTCAGTCATTTCGATGGGCTGAATGGTTTCCACATATCCATGTAACCAGCTTGAGATGCTGAATGAGCTCCTCTTTTAACTGTGGAAATGTGCAGTGTCTGGCCGTGCTGTTACATGAATGTTACCGACACTTTAACAGCACAAACCTGAATGTTGTTTGGGTCTTGCTGAATATAGACACAGACCGGTTCAGGAGCTGAGGGGGGACAAATTGTTCTGAATATTGTGTGATCTTCAGTGATCACCCTGCTTCTGATCTTGAGATAGATGGGGAGCACCGGGAATGGGGGCATACAGGCGTTGAAGATGTTTGTGCTGAGCAAGTTAATTTGAGGATTTCCTGAAGAGATGTCCCGGGACTGAAAGGATTGTCGGCCACCGACCACAAACATTTTCCTTTATGCTCTGAAAGACCCCAACCAGTGGGGAAGGTTAGACCTGATTCTCATTAAGCTCAAATAAGTAGGTGGTCCCGATAACATCCTCAGCCAACTACCGCCTTGATCTCAAGGCCATTCACTCTTTCCTGAGCCCCTGTGTTCACCACTTGTTCATATCAATAGGTGATGGTGTATGTGTAGAGAGTGTTTTCCTCTCACAGAGGGTAATCAATGTCAGGAATTATCTGGACTAGTGAGTAAGGGGAGCTACATCACTGAAAGTATTTAAAGAGGTGGTACATGAATCTTTGACCTGTCAAACAGTTCAGGATTGTGAATAACTGGCCATTAAGGAGGAGGTAATGCTAACAGTAGGTCAGTCATGATTGTATACAATGGCTTGACTGGCCGAATTAACTATTCCTGTTCCTTTTGTTTTCATTTTCTGTAATTTCAAAGTAAACGGCTGCAATTTTCCTGGATGTACTGTTATTGCATGTTATAATCAGAGAGAGCAAAGCATTTTTGAGTCATCTCTGAGTGAGGCTCTACCATGCACTTTGATCTGATTAAGGTCTCAGCAGCACTTTTCTGTCAGTGTATCATTTCCCTACATTCATTTGTCTTTCAAATGTCTTACATAGACAATTTTGAACACATGGAAATACCCAGGCATAACAATCTTCTGTGGAAGGGAATTCACACCTTACCAACCCTTTGAGAATCTCTTGTTTGTGTTCTGACCAATGTTGGAGGGTCACTCATGTCTTTTCCCACTCCTCTATTGGTGAAAGCAAATTTTAAATGTAACCAGTTGAATGCTGTGTCCAATGATATCGGTATCAGACTGGGTAATTTTCTAGAAAAATCTGGGACACATAAAGTTGAACTGTGAACAAATGGTAAAATGATAGTGTCCCAAATGTTTTTTTCTGACTTTGAACTTATTCTGCTCACAGAAATGTCTGGGAATGCGGATTTCTTCCTGGAACAGTTGGATTTGGCTGAATTCCCTTTTCTTCGAGCTGTGAATCCTCATCAGGAATCCTCTAGGAGTGGTAAAGATGACTCAGGATTTTTCTGCTCTCATGCCTTGTTTTCAGGCAGAACACAGTAAGAGAGAGAGAGAGAGAGAGAGAGAGACCAATTGGCTGCTGCTTCTGAAGCAAGTAATATTTTTCTCCGTCTCTGTGTAGAAAAATACAAGAATGTCAACTGAAAACCAAACTGGACCATGTGCACCTCCATGTACATTCTCTGGAATGGATGATAATAGACTGTATGTTGTATGCAGCATCATTGCTGTTGTTGTGCACAGTGCCTTTCATTAGCAAAAGAAAATAATGTGCCCGTTTTATGATTTGATGAGATGTTTATATGCATCTGCATAATTTTTAAAAATCGGTTGATATCTTCATAATATTTGTGTTAATACCAATGCATCTCATTCAAAAAATATTATCTAGCTTTAGTCTTCTTAACCAAGAGAAAATATGTATCCAGCTGAAAGACTTCTCTGAAAATCGTGGTTCAATAAGATTTCTCATCTAAGGTCCAAACAGATAATTCCCGATAACAAAAGGCCTTCATTTCAGGAATGAGTAAAAGGAAGCATCTTTGAACATCTTTGAAAGGAATTGTATCCGGTTTTATTTTTAGTTTAGAGGATGAAAACTGCCCCCAGTGTACCTGATGTGGTCTCAGCAATGCCCTGTACAGATACAGTGAAATATTCCTAATTAAACCAAATACCCGTTGCCACAAACAGCATCATTCCACTTGCCTTCCGAATCGCTTGCTGCATCTGCAGACAGACTTCATATGATTCAAGTACCAGGAATATGAAAAACATCTGCATCACAGAGTTCTGCAATCTCTCTCCATTTAAATTGTTCCTGACTGCAATAGACAACTCACATTATATTGTTTCTGCTGAGGGTATCCTCACTAACCTTCCTTGTCTACATCATAATGCAGATTCACTACCTCCATTTGAAGATCTATTGAATGATCATTTTGGTGTACAAGGTAGTTCAGCTTTGATCCATTCAGTCCGTTCATCCAGATATTTGACATAGATTATTGATCATTGATGACCCTACAGTGATCTCTGAGTCAAAACTAGTTACAGTTTTGTTTAAAAAATCATATATCTCTACTATTTCCTGTTAGTGACAGCATCCCTGTTCCTGTGCAGCAATTCAGGCGGGTTGAATGGCCTCGTTCTGGGCTGTGTAATGTACTCAACGAGCTGAATTACTTCATCCTATATTCCTGTGTAATTCTTTGTAGGGATAGAATGTTCTCCTCCCGTCTCATTGTAACGATACAGTCTGGCTGAATGGGATGGTCGTCTACCCTGTAATCGCGTTGAGAGGTGGATTGAGGGAACAACCCACGGGGTAGGGACAGCAGTATATCTTTTACCGGCCGGGAGCATGGATTGAGGGAACAACACATGGAGTAGGGGCAGCAGTATATTCCTGTAACAGTCGGGAGGATGGATTGATGGAACAACACATTGGAAAGGGGCAGCAGTTGGCCATTTGATGACACCATTCAGAATGCTTATGGCTGATCCGAGTGTGTCTGACCATCCGTCTCCTGTCTGTTCCCAATAAACATTGACTCTCCTGTCCAGCAAAGATCAGTCAAGCTCAAACTAAAATACCCTAATTAACCGAGTCTTCACTGCTCCCTGAGGATGGGACACCACAGACAGCACAACAGTGAAGGGAAAGGGACATCCTTCTTCCACTGTGGGACACATTTTTTTAAAAAACTGTGTTAACTTCATGTCAAATCACTGCCCCATTTCTAATATAGTGTTACAATAACTAGGAATCGACATTAACCATTCTGCCCTCCAATCTTTTCCCACATTGCCACTGACTCTTTCCAATCAAATATGATGCTGCTGCTGTCTCAGGAAGAGCATTAAAAAAGGAGCAGAATTAGCCCTATCGAGTCTGAAATACCATTCAGTCATTTCTAATATGTTCCACAACATCAGTCTCCTACCTTCTCCCTAGAATCTTTGATCTCCTTATAAATAAAAAAAGTGTTTATTTGTGACTTAATGTGCATTTATATGTGTGTGTGTGTGTGTCCATGTGCTTGTTATTGTTTTGTATTTGCGTGACTATGTCTGTCTGTGTATCAGTGTGTGTTTCTATCTGTGTTTGTGTCTATTTGTGTGTGACGATATATGTCTTTGTGTGCTTCTATGTGTGTGCATGCTTATCTCCTTGTATGCATTGTGCATGTAGTATATTGGGGTATTTACCAATACTTCTGTGTAATTCAATGCCTGCATCTCTGTGCAATGGGATATCTGTTCTTCTGCGAGTGAGAGAGATGAGTTTGGAACTGACAGTAGGTTTGAATTGAGAATTGTTCTTAACTGAATATTGCTCCTTACTCGGTTGGTGGGACGTGGATGTTTCACAATCTCCACACAAGGCCTCCTGGTCCTCTCCGGCTCTCTCCAGGATCCTCCCCACATATCATGGTAGGGGGATGAGGGAACGGATATCCGGCACTCCATCACTCGGCTTAGCCCTTTCTGTCCTATTCCAGGCTGTTTCTCCTGGAATGGGAGAAAGGGAGAGAATGAGTGAGGGTGGGAGTGGATGTGCCTGCTGTTAGTGCTGGGGTAGGTGAGGCTTATGCCCGAAGCGTCGACTCTCCTGTTCCTTGGATGCTGCCTGACCTGCTGCGCTTTTCCAGCAACACATTTTCAGCTCTGATCTCCAGCATCTGCAAGCATCATTTTCTCCCAGGTGAGGTGTGACATGATGAGGTGGCCGGAGGGCGTTTGTCCATAGTGTTGTATGAATGTAATGCTATTAGTGTGCGGGGCTATTGCATCAGGGACAGAGAATGTGGGGGAGGAAGGTACTGAATTCAACAGCGGGAATGGTCGTGCTTGAGCCTTATTTGGAGGTAGAGCGTGAGCCTTGGTTGAGGGTAGGTGCTGTAACAGATATACAGTGAGTGTGAGGGAGCAGTGAGAATATACGGTGACACTTATTCTGACAGAGCGAAATGGATGTTGATGCTTGTCCTGTATTGCTGGACATGTCTTCAGATCATCTCAGCATCGAGGTGAGCCTCCCCGAATGCCTTATCCAAGTCTATCACTAGTAACGACAGAGGCTCTGTCCATCAGATTCCACAGAATCAGTTTGGGTGGATCTTACAAATAGCAAAGAGAAACAAACTTGTTGTGTTATATATCTGAACCAAAACTGTCGCGCAAATGTTTTGCATCATATGCTCTGGAAATTAGATATGCAACTATATGCAAAGGGAAGCTATGACATACTGATATTATCGCTCGGCTCTTAACCTAGAGACCCATGTAATGTTCTGGGGACATGGATTCAAATCCTGCCATGGCAGATTGTGGAATTTGAATTCAATAAGTATCTGGTATCGAGAGTTTATGATGATCAGAAATCCATTGTTGATTTTTGGAAAAACTCATCTGGTTCACTAATGTCCTTTAGTGAAGGAAACTGGCTGTTCTTACCTGGTCTGGCCTGCACGTCACTCCAGGTCCAAGACAACACTGTTAATTCTTAACTGCCGTCTGACATGACCAGCAAATACTGGTTATCCAATGAAGCCCCCATCCTGTGAATCAGTAACAAATACTCGTGGGTTCTGCAGTAATAACGGATGGTGTCAAGTTGAATCGAAACTGAGTAAACTAAGTGACAGCTAATGTTGTGAAAAATAAATTCCATAAGTGTATATCAGGTAGGTTGAAGGGTATGTTGTGAACCAAACTAGAGGTAGATTATTTCGGATTTGGTGCTGTGTGATACTGATCAAGGATGATCAGCCATGATTATATTGAATGGTGGTGCAGGCTCGAAGGCCAGAATGGCCTACTCCTGCACCTATTGTTTATTGTGTGGTCGGAAGGACTAATTACTAACCTTGCTCTGAAGCAGCTTTGGAGGAATAGTGACATTAATATGTTGTATTTTACACGGCGTCTGCATTCAATATGGAATGGTTGAGCATTCTGGAACATCATGGAAGCCCAGAGGCTAGAGTGTCAAGTTCGCTCCAGTGAATTGGGGAAGTACAATATAAAATTCAGTAGGAGAACAATGGTTGTTAGACTCATAGAGTCTTACAGCACGGAGACAGGCCATTCGGCCCAAACTTGTGCATTCCGAACAAAATATTTCCCTGTTTCCTTCTAATCCTTTCCTACCTGTGTGCTTGTCCAAATGTTTTATCAAATTTTGTGAATGTACCCGCCTTAACCACTTCTGCTGGTAGCTCGTCCCATATGCATACCACTCTGTGTGTAAAAGAAATTGCCCCTCAGGCTCCATTTTACCCTTTCCTCTCTGACCTTAACTTGATGCCCTCTAGTCCGTGGTTGCCCAATCCTGGGGGAAAAAAACTGAGTGCATTCACTCTATCACTGCCTCCCATAATCTTTTACACTACTGTCAGATCCCCTTCAGCCTCATACATTCTAAAGTGAAAACTCCAAGCTTGTTCAACCTCTCACTATAACTCAGACCATTGAGTCTTGGCAAAATCCTTGTAAACTTCTTCTGCACTCTTTCCAGTTTAATAACATCCTTCCTAGAGCAAAGTGAACAAAACTGAACATGACGTGACAAGTATGGACTCGCCAACATCTTGTATAACTACAACATAACTCCCTAATTTCGATATTCAGTTCTCTAACTGATGAAGGCCAGTGAGTCAAATGCCTTTTTCAGTGCCTTGTCTACCTGGGACTCCACTTACAGTGAACTGTGAACCTGAATTCCAGTGTCACTCTGTTCCACTGCACTCCTTAAGACCCTGCCATTCACCATGAAACTCCTGCCTTGATTTGACTTTCTAAAATGCAAGAACTTACACTTATCTGAATTAAACTCCATTTGCCATTTCTCGGCCCACTTCCTCACCTAATCAATGTACTGCTGTAATTTCTGAAATTTCTGATAACCTTCCTCACTGTTCACGATTCCACCTATTTTAGTGTCACCTTGAAACTTAAAAATCATGCCTGTACATTCTCAGCTAAATCATACATATGCGTGTGTGTGTATATATGTGTGTGTTATATATATATATATATATATATAGTCCCAGCACCGACCCCTGAGGCATTCCATTAATCACAGGCCTCCAGTCCGACAAGCATCCTTCCACGATTACCCTCTTCTTCCTATCATCAAGCCAATTTTGGACCTAATTTGCCAGCTTCCCCTCAATTCCATGCGATCTAAACTTCCAGAGGAGCGTACCATGTAGAACCTGATTGAAGGCCTCACTGAAATCCATATAGACTAAATATACAAACATGCCCTTGTCAAAGTTACTGGTCATATTATCAAAGCCGTCTAACAAACTTGTGAGCCATAATCCCTCATTCGCATGGCCCTGTCTTTCCAAATGCATGTATATCTTCTCCCTCAGAATCTTCTCAAGTAACTTACGTGCTACAGATTTTAGGTTTACTGGTCTATAGTTCCCTGGTATATCTTTGTAGCCCTTCTTGGATAACGGCACAGCATTCACTACCCTCCAGTCCTCCAGGACATCACCCGTTGGCTACCAATGATGCAAATGTACCAACCAGGGCCCCCGCTATGTCTTTCCTGTCCTGCAGTGTTCCTGAATATATATGGTCAGGACCAGGAGATTTATAGAAATACTACAACGTCGGAAAAATATGTTTATTTATTTCGGGTAGAACACCCAAGAGTGATAAAATGAGTTAACAATGATTAGCATAATAAATTAAAGATTATTTTAAGCACATGAAGTGACTTCAGAAGAATTCCAGACATTGTGGAATCCTGAGAATTCTCAGAAATCTACGATCCAGAAAAGGAGGGCCAAGAAACGGGTAAGGTAATCAAAAAGCGAACATGCACACAAACAAATAGGAACATAAAGACTGCATAAATCTATGATGTATATTTCAAAGGAAAGAGAAAAGCATAGTCAAACGTGGAAATCTGCAATCAGGAGAGACGAGCTTATTATGGATAACAGGGAAATGGCCAAGTAAATAACCAGTTACCTTGCATCTGTCTTCATGGAGGAAGATCCAGAAAATCACCCAGAAATACGACATCTTCATATAGGACTTGTGGATCGAAAGATATAAAGTCAATTTATATCAGTAACAAGGCATTACTTGAACATGCAGCTGGATTAAGCATTGCTAACCTTGACAAGCCAGATGTACTTCATACCAAAATCTTCAGAAATAAACCACTAATAGAAGTATTAGTTGCACTGTCAATGACTGTGTTCTATTTCTCACTGAATTGTGCATAGTCTGGAAGCCTTTGAAGATAAATGGACATCAGTAAACTTGAACCAAGCACTATAGATGAACGGTAGTGATTCAAGCATCTGCAAAGGGAAGAAGAGATAGTGTGGAGAACTGCAAACCAATTAACTTGACATTTGTGGGGAAACTGTTGGAATGTATTATATAGGATGTGACATTCGTTATTTAGAAGTTAAGAGTAACATTGGCGAGAATCAGTACGCATTTCTGAAAGGGAAATCATACTTGACAAGCTTTGGAATTGTTTGAAGTTGATTCTTACAGCATAGATAATGGGGAACCAGTACAATTGGCATATTTTACATTATTAGAAGGCTTTCTATAAGAACTCACACAATGAGTTCGTAAATGCAATGCATGTGAAAGTTATTTGGAGGAATATATGCAAGTGGTAAGTTAAAGTTTGGATTGCTTTGCTTTAAGGGATTCAGAATACAGATGTAAAGACATGTTGAGGCAGTTTAATGGCGTGTTGGTGAGTACTATGCCTGGAACATTGAGTACATTTTTGGTGACCAAATCTGAGAAAGAATATACTGACGACAGAGGAAGTTCAATGGACATTTTCCAGATTAATCCCACAGATGGTGAGATTGCCTGATGAGGAAACTCGGTCTGTGTTCTCTAGTGTTTCAAACAATGAGAGATTGGTCACTGTGAAATATATAAAAGTCACAAAACATGTGACAAGTTGGAAATTAAAAGGTTGTTTCTCCGGCTGTCTAATCCACATTCAAGGGAAATAATGGCAGGGTAAAGGACAAACCAATTAAGGCTGCAATAAGGAGGAAATTCTGCCCACGTAGGGGACTCACTCACACGGGGCATGGAAACCTGCTGGCAGCGCAAGTTAGGGTGAATTTCCAGATATTCCACAAGTGTGTCCAGCAGAATCAGAATAACCAGGGAACAGGTCGGACTCATTAGTGACTTGCCAAATTGCATCCAAATGAAGTTTAGTCGTAGGACACAGAAGGTGGTGGTAGTCGGCTGCTTGTGTGAACTGAGACCAGTATCCAATGGTATACCACAGGGTTCAGTGCTGTGTCCGTCATTGTTTGTGATTCGGAGGTGCTGGTGTTGGACTAGGTGGACAATCCTAAAACTCGCATAACACCAGATTATAGTCCAACAGGTTTATTCGGCGGCACTAGGTTTCGAAGCGCTGCTTCTTCATCAAAGCGCACAATCACCTGATGAAGAAGTAGCGGTTCGAAAGGTAGTGCCTCCGAACAAACATGTTGGACTCTAACCTGATGTTGTGTGATTTTCAACTTAAATATTTATGATACTCGTAAATGATGTAGCTGTGAATATGGACGAGAGGTGGGGAGTGTGATAAGTATGTTTGTGTTTGATACGCAGATTGGCTGGTTGGTTGGCAGTGAGGAGGAAGGCGCTAAGTTACGGGATCTACAGGTGGAATGGTCAGTTGGGAATTCAATGGCAGGTGGAATTAACCCTGTTAAATATGAGGTGATACACTTTGGAAGAAGGAACCAGACAGGGGAGGACTCAATGAATGGCAGCACACTAGGAAGGTCAGAGGGTGCTTCTACTCACATCCCTGAATGTGATGGACAGGTTAATACACAATTTGGGAAAGCATCGGGGGCTGTAAACATAACATTGCTTCATTGAGCCACAGACTATAAGAGCTATGCAGAACTTTGGTGAGGCCAAGATGGAATACAAAATGTAGTTCTGGAAACCACATTACAGGAAGGATGTGAGTGCACAGGAGGGGGTGCAGAGGAGATTCACCAGGATGTTCCCTGGGATGGAGCATATCAGCTATGGAGAGAAGCTGGATAAGCTTTGGTTGTTTAGATTGGAGGAGAGGAGGCTGGGGGGTGGGAGGGTGCGTGATTCAGAAGCATAGGATTACAGGGTGTATGGACAGCTGTTATTCCTTTTAGTCAAATGGCCACACCTTTAAAGTGAAGGGTTTGCGGTTCAGTGAGGATTTGAGGATTGCTTTTCACCCAGTCTGTTGGTGTCTGAAATACAATTCTTGAGTGGGGAGTTGTCATGGTAATCTCAAAACCATTAGATAATACATGGTAGTGCACTTGAAATGCCTTAAGATTTACAGCTACAGGTATTGTGTCAGAAAGTGGGTCTAGTGTAGACCGTGCTGTATTTCTGATAGTACGCAGTCTTTGCTTCTGTGATTGTATGGTTTTGGAAGGCCAATCACTGAGTACCTTAAGATAGGAATTGATAGGTTTCTGAAGAATATATTAACAAAGTTGATAAGACAGAACTTGTAATATTTTATGACAATATGCTAATGGCAAAATTAAGAGAAAGAAATTTGCAGGACCCGGAAATAGCAGAACTGTGGACCAAACACTTCGGTTATGCCTCCACAGGGGAATGCAAAACAAAAAAGAAAACTTCCTAGCAATACTATGGATCTTTAGTCTGGTGAGAAAAAGGGAATATAATCAAGTTAGCAACTAGACAGTTTAGACAAAGTATTGGACCGACATTAATGGGCATAGACAAAAGTCAACAGAGATTTACGAAAGGGGAATTATATTTGAAATAAGTGGCATTTATCAAAATTATGGAGAAGCTATCAATGCACTTCAAGTGGAATTTCAAAAGAATTTTGATAAAGCCCAAACCTATTGTGCGAAATGGAATCCTGTGGGACTGAGGATAATATATGGTCATGGTTTTAGAATGGAGAGCTAGCAGGCAACACTGAGTAGGAATAAAATATTTTTTTTTAAATGGAAGGCTAGTAGGAAATAGCAAGGATCGTGGCTTGGCCCCCAATTATTCCCAATACATATCATATCTTTGGTTGAGGGCCTCAAATGCAATATTCCCGACTCTGCTGACAGCACTGAACGTGGGTGGGTGAGGGGGATGTAAAAAAGCTCCAAAGTGACTGAGACAAGTGAAATTACTGGGAAAATACGTGGCAGATGGAGACCATCGGGAGAGATGAGACGCTGTGCACATTGATGGGAACAATAAAACGGCAGGCTCCCATTTGGAAAGGGCGTGGTTGAAAAATGTTGCTCAATAAAGGAACTTAAGCTGCATTTTTGTTTATTTCTGCGCAGCCCTCTCGGTACATATATGGCAATGAGTTCTGAAGCCGGAAGTCAATACTGGGAATGGCATTGGCACGCTGACCAGTGTATATAGACCCAGCAAGTGGGGAACTATGATATTGAAATGAATCTGGATCTCCCTGTACACCAGTCACTGAAAGCAATATTTCAGGAGCTGAAAGCAGGTAGGAAGATAAATGGTGTTTTCACCTTCATTTCAGGAGAATTGAGTATAGGAGTAAGAATATCTTACTGCAGCTGTACAGTGAGACCCCATCTCGAACATTGTACAGTATTGTGTGCAGGTTTGATCACCTTATCCAATAAAGGACAAACCTGACATTGAGGGAGAGCAGTGAAGGATGGCCAGACTGATCTCTGGGATGACAGGCTTGTTGTGGGAGCAGAGTTTGGGGCGACTGGGCTTGTATTCCATGCCGTTTAGGAAAATGAGTGGTGATCAAAGTGAAATATATAAAACTCTGACAGGGCGAGACAGATTGCAAGCAGGGATGGCAATTCCCTGTCGTGGACGTTTAAAACAAGGGGCCACAGTATTAGGTACAGAGAGGCCACTTTGCATTGAGATGAGAATAAATGTCTGCACTCAGAGACCGGCGAACCAGGGGTACTCTTTCCCAGATCAGGCTGTGGAAACCAAGGCGCTGAATATAAATAAGGATTTCTGGAAATTATAGGGATAGGGAGAGAGCAGGAGTATCGTGTGAAGATAGATCAGCTATCAATCCAGGTTGTTCTCCAATGGCGCAGCAGCTGTGTTCCTTTGCAACACAGTGTTGTAGAAAATCGTGCAGTATTAATAATGGGGTCTATGGGAAAAAAGGGTAATGGACGAACCCCCAAAATATCAGTCAAGCCAAAAATAACTTTAGTCTAGTACATACACTAGCACAGTCTAAAATACATCTTTAAATCACATATTGTAATAAAATTGTCCTCTAAATGTAACATTTTCAAACTACAGTCACTGACTACAGCAGTGTACCATACACCACACTCTTCTCCAGAAAGTGCGTGGGGCTGACTGACCACGTGATGCCGATGGGGAAATTCCAGTTCTCCACAAGATTCTCCCACAGTTTGAAATAAAGTTCTTTCTAAATGTAGACTACAATTCCCGGTTTCAGGCTCAGTTTCAAGGCTTCCAGAGCGGATTGTATTCCTGTTTTACCTGAACACATTGATTGTATATTTTGCAGATAGAGGATCCTGAGGCTGGATTTTGCTGTTCAGCTTGTTCCCGGCAAGGAATTGCGTCACAGTGAATGAGAGTTCACCTCATGGATAAAGGTTCATGTATCACAGTGCGGCCAAATTGTATTTAATCAACACGCGTTATCAGAGAACTGCCTGTATATTGAATGGAGGAGCAAAATTGATGGACTGAAGGAACTACAGCAGTTCTCATTTTATATTTCACAATGTTTAAACATTTTAAGGCATATGAATATTGTATGTATAAAACTGCATGAAGGAGATGTTAGGCCATTAACTAGCACAGGGATAGCTCAATGTGTTGTGTGACGTACTCATTTCCCGATGATCCTGTGCAACCTGTGGAAAAACTCTGCAAATGTCACAAATGGTCAGATGTTAGGAAGGAGGTCTCTGCATGGTCAACAGGACTATGTTTCCCGTTCCCTTTTCCGACACCAAGGTTGGGGCCGGGTGTTCTCTCCGGGTATATCCTTTAAGAACTCGGAGCATTTGATACAATTGAGTTTCTTGTTTGGCTGTTTCAGAGACCATTGAAGAATTTATCACATGTTTGTATGTCTGGCGTCACTTTTAGGCCAGACAAGGAAAGCACGGGAGTTTCACTTCCTCAAAGTACATTGGATAAGGAGATAGATGTTTACAACCAACATTGGACACAAGATCACTGTTACGGACACCAGATTTTAGATCTCGATATGTTAATAATTGTTTTTATTATTCCACCAGTTGCCAAGCATTAGCCTGGTCTGTATTCGTAATCCAATTACAATTCCACTACAGCACTATCTCCACATGGGGACCTATCGGAAACTACACTAAGCTGGTGATTAATGTGCTGCTTGATAACTCTGTTAAAAAAAAAACTCCCACAACCTTGACTGTCGTGATGGGACTGATGAGATGCTAATTGGTCAGATTGTATTTATTCCCCTCTTAGGGAACTGGTCATAGCTGAGTAATTTTTCACATTGTCAGGGAGATGTGAGAGTTGGAACTGGAATGAAACAGCTTCCCCAGGGACACGGCTTGTTGTGCAGCACAAGTCTTCAGTCCTATTGCAGGAATTGGGTCAGGGCCCATTGCCTTTGTCGTATCTACTGTGTTCAGCTGTTTCTTCATGTCATCTGCAGCGAATCGAATTGGTTGAAGACTTTCATCTGTGATTCTGTGAGCATCATGATAGGGTGAAGTGGATCATCCACTCAACATGTCTGGCTGAGGATAGTGCAGCCACCACATACTTGACTTTTCGACTGATGCACAGGACTGTTTGATTATTTGGATGGGGATATTTGTGGAGTCCTCTCCTCCAGTAAATTGTTTAATGGTCCATCGACATTTATGCTTGGATTTGGCAGGATGACAGAGCTTTGATCAGGTTTGCTAGTCGTGGGATCATTTCTGCCTCTGTACCAGATGTTAGTTCTGCTGATTCGAATGTAACCAGTCAACTGCGGTAGCTTTAATGGGTTGTCATCAGATGGTACTGACCCTGACATGTTCACCAACACTCATCACTGAACCATAGATCTGCGTGATGTTCATAGTGGACTGAGAGATTATCCTGAGTGGAAGGTTACAGATTGTCATTGAATACAATTCTGTTTATGCTGCTGCTGTGACCTACAGCATCAGATGATAACCCAGTTTAAGCTGCAATATCTACAATTCAATTCCACTGACTGTCCCCCAGTTCACACCGAGACCCATTCACCCAACAGAACTGTATTCACTGACCTACTCTGGTTTCTGATGCGTCAACCCTTTCATTTTCATATTCTCATTCTGTTGAAATTCTTTCCTTGGTGTCAGGCCTCCAATTTGTTACTATCACTCAATCAATTTAAGGTAGTAATCTGAATCTTTTCCTTCAGTAATGCCATCTTCTGTATTTGAAGTGAATGTGTTTCCCTCTGTTTTTCTCCCTGACCATGATTCAGAGCTCTGCAGTGTCAGTGATGCCAGCATTATGCAGTTTCAGAGTCAAGGAACTTGTCACCATGCGTTATTGTTCAGTTCCCAGTGTACGGCGCTCCATGTTGGACAGAATATTTGGGCATCTTTTACATATGTCGTTGGAAATTGTTCAAAAACAGAAATCGCTGAAAAAATTGCTGAAGATGTTGCAGCATTTTCTGGTGTGAATGCAGATATAAACTTGCAGGTCCATTGAACCTTCGACAAAGCTTCCTGTCTCTCCAGCAATTTTTGGTATTTTTATTTACAGTATCGATCGTTATTTGTTTAATTGAAATTTTGTTCTGTGCCCCTATTCATTTCTGGATAAACTCAGCAGGTCTGTCAGCATCTGCAGAGACAGAGAAACAGAATTAGTGTTTCGAGTCTAGTGTGACACTTCTTCAGAATTGAAAATGATGGAAAATGTGGTTTTAATCCATAGCCAGAGATGGGGAATGGGTGACAGGGAAAAGTGGGTGTTACAAAAGATAAAGAAGAGTATGTAAAACGGGTTTAAATTAAGATGTAACTGGGGGAAAAGGGGTTCTCTCTATTGAGTGCAAGATAAGGAAGACACAAGCACACAAGGCCATAGGGAGACCAGGAGGGGGCATTTTGACTATATGGTATTATATAGATCTGGCCATAGATACGTTTTCATTGTCGAGATCATCACCCCCTTTAGACAAATAAATGCAGGTGCTTGACGTCTTATTGGCACTCGTAAGTGTTTCATGCTGCCTCAGTATTGTAATATGGAGAAAGACAAATAACAGGATGAAGTTTGGGCTGAGTATTATTTTACTGTCATGTTTAATATAGTTTCAAATTTGCAGTACTTATCTTTAAATGTATGTTCTTGAAGTTAGTATCAGATGGAGTGTAGAAGGTTGTGGGGCTGACATTCCATAAGTTTATGAAATCATGAGAGGTATGGATCGGGTGAATATCCAAGGGTTTTTTCCACAGGATGGGAGAGTTCGGCCATGGAAGGCATAGGTTTAATTTGAAAGGGGAACATTTACAAGGGGCTCAGGGGCAATGACTTTACACAGAGGGTTGTGTGGAAATGGAATAAGCTGCCAGAGGAAGAGTGGTAAATCCATGTACAGCTCCAACATTTGAAACTCATTTGGACAAACATATGAATGGGAAACATTTAGAGGCATATGGGCCAAACGAAAGCAGATGGGGCTAGTATAGTTTGGAAAACCTGGCCAGCATGGACATTGAGGAAAGCTTCACGCAGAGTCAGTGTGGTTTGGTGAAAGGGAAGTTATATTTTGCCCTGTAAGATCATGCAAAGTTTTTTTTCGAGATGCCTGAAAATGTAACAAGCGGATTTGATCTGGGGGATATCTGATAGACAAGAGGCTTTCCAAAACTTTTCCGCAGGGTATGATCAAATAAAAGATCTTACTCAAGCCAGAAGATCGTATGATGACGGATGAGGTATTAACATGTGATGGTGATTGGTTAACACATCGAAATGGGAGAGTCAGGATGAGTGGATCTTTATGATAAATGTTTATCTGCTGGAGTACCACAGCTATGAATCCGATGGCATCAGTTATTGACAATCTATACTGACAGTCTGAAAGAAGGCGTTGTGTGCAATATACAGCCGAGTTTGTCGATGAAACTGAGAATCAAAAGGCAGGCTGTTTTTTTTTAACGGAGAGGACTCCCATTCAAGGAGCAGTACAGAGGGATTGGAGGGTGTATGAAACATAACGTCAGCATGCTGATGCAGCAATAGTTACTTGCTGATGCAGCAATAGTTAGTTGGGACATTAGGCGGCTTCCTGGAATAAAAAGGTTGAGTTATTGAGAACCTCTATAATGGTGAGGTGATTATTCATGGGGGTTAAATGAATGAGGAGAGATACTGCTGAAATATACAAGACACAGAAAGGGCTTGAGAAGGCAGATATTGAGAAGTTGTTTCCATTCCTGGGCAGATTGTCGCACTTCAGGATATAGGTACCGAATAAGGAGTATCGATTTCAATCTGAGATGCCAAGTGATGTCTTCTCTCCGAAGGTAGTGAATGTCGGGAATTCCCTGACCCAGAGAGGTGTGGAGGGATACAAGGAGTCGGTAAGAAAGTGGAGGTGAGCCCTGGAGTAGATCAGCCATGTTCTTATTAAATGACAGGGATAGCCTGATGGACCGAATGGCCTACTCTTGTTCCTATTTATTAATTTCACATGTTATGCTTTTGGAAAGTAAATGGGTCTTTTCCTGGAAGTTGTGTTGTACAATGTTGCAGTCAGGGAGAGCAGATGATGTGTTTGAGTTAACCCCGGGTGCGGTATGGGGATGTATTCCCAGCGAATCTGGGCCTGTAACATGACCAACATCTGGAGCCGAAGTTACAGAGAGGGGAAGCCTGGAAAGAGGGATTGGGGGTGGGGGTCGGTTCCTGACTCAGCCTGGATTTTCCAAGTACATTTCCATAACAACACCTCACCATCGGAGTGGCCTCGATCTTCCCCTCTGTATCAGGTCCGAAGGGCTGGATGGAACATCAGAACACAGGGCTGAGGGATATGAGCGAGCCAATCGGCCCTTGGACACTACTCCACTAGTAAATAAGTTCATCTCATTGTGGTCCCAACTACACTTCTCTCTCCATGCGCCATTATCCCTGATTCACCTGTCTATGGGCAATCAGGTGAAACCAAGCTCAATATAATATAAAGATTCAGCCATCCCAAACTTCTGGGAAAGAGAATTCCCGCTTGAATGAAATCCGACTTGGTGAATTTCTCCTAATTCCTGCTCTGACTGAGGTTGGAGGGTGTCACTGTTTCTTTATCTAGTCCCACTCCTCCACTGCTCCCAACAAATTTTAAATGTGACCAGGTTGGTGATATGGCCAATGATAAAGGTCTCAGACTGGGTCAGGTTCAGTGACAGGAGCAAGTCAGGCAGATTTCTTTAGTCAGCCACAATTAACTAATAGAACTAACGGGTGTGCATGGTGGATCTGTGATTAGCACTGCTACATCCCATCACCATGGAGCTGGGTTCAATTCCAAACTCGGACGATGCTCTGTGTGGGGTTTCCTCACAATGCTCCAATTTCCCCCACAGTCCAAAGATATGCAACTTACAGTGGATTGGCCATGATACATTTCCCATAGTGTCCAAGGATGGGTAGGTTAGTCATGGGAAATGCAGAGTTACATGGATAGTGAAGGGCAGGCAATTCTGGGGGGATGCTCTTTGGACGGTCAGTGTGGACTTAATGGATGGGATATGCTGCTTCCACACTGAAGATATTCTTTAAAAATGACTATAAATTTGGACTATACCCAGTAGGTATCTATTTGATCCACTCTACTCTCGGTCTTGTATGTTTCAATAAGATCACCTGTGTTTCCAAGAGTGACCTGTTAAACCCTTCGTAATATCAGGTACTCATTCCTGGAATACGTGAAGTGAAACATCTCCGAACTGCTTCCAATATGATCATATCCTTCCTCAGATAAGGAGACAAAGAAAAAATTAATCTCACACTCAGAGCTTGTGTTTTATTTTTGTTTTCTCAGTGTTGTGGGTCTTAGTAACTCTCTTCACACAAATCATTGAAGGCAAAGATATTGAATATTTTTGACGCACAGACAGAAGGTTCATAAATAACAATGGAGTCGAGGATTATCGGGGATTGGCCCGAATGTACGATTTGTGGAAAATGTACAGTAGTACCAAATGACACGGCTCCAGAACATCCAGGAATATCATTCAAACCTGATGGAATGATGATGGAAGCTCAATGTATATTCGGATGGTTTTAATTCATGAGAGCTTCAGGATTATTGTGTTTCAGGGCTTTTCAGTGGCGGTGATTCAGAAAGAAAATATTGTGATGACGTCAAGAGAAGAGTAATGGAACTCAGGTTTCAGTATTCTTTATGGTACCCAACGGAGCTTCGTATTGCTTTGAATGGATCAATGAACTTGTCTGACTCTCCAGAGAAAGCAAAAACTTTGTGGACATTTTAAAGTAAGCAGGATGTTGAGATAATCATGTTTCTCTCCTGCAATTGGATTTTTCTAGTATGAACCAGTGTTAAATTATAGTCGGGGATTGGTAGAATACTCACTTTTAACTTCTTCATACTATTACTACACTTTTTCTCTTTCCTCTTTCTTTCTTGTGTCTGGGGTGTGGCTCAAGTGGAGCGAGTTACAAATGTGGTTGTGATGACTAAGTGCCCATCTATTAATTGTTATTAATTGCCCTGGATGCCATATTGGAAGCGGGCAGAAGATAAAGTTTTGTGACATGTAAGCGTCCCCATTGGGCGGGGGGGGGGGGGTGGCAGTTGAGAAAACTCTATCAAGTGTCATTGGTACATTGGATTTTGTTTCTTTTTTTAATGTTTTTAGCTTTGGAAAGTTTTGAGAGCTTGTTAGTTGCAGTAGTTTTAGTTTGTACAGATTTAAGCTCAATGAGTCTTTTGTCATCAATGCTTAGCGATGTGTAATTTGATATGAAATTCTCTCGAGTTCAAATGTTGCTACAGTATGTTATGGATAATGATGTGCTTAAACGGTGTACCTGGAACATTAAGGGGAGCCATCTGACATTCAAGAGGAAAATGTGCTTTATCGTCTTACAAAAGAGAGAGTGAATGTTGTCCTATTGCAGGAGATGCACCTTGATTACAAGGAACGTTTGACGTTACAGCAGGGAGGGTTTGATCGGGTTTATTTCTCATGTTTTAATACTAAGGGTGGGGGAAAATCATAATGGATAGGAAGAATATTCCATTTAAATTACTAGATTATATTAAAAACCCATGGAAGGATCGTAATCCTCAAAGCCTTGAACTATGGGAATTAATTTGCATGTTTATTGCCACCCGGTGCACCCTCTCAAGCTCCTGGAAGATGCCTTTCCCAAATTAAGTTATCTGCATCGTGGCACATTATTGTAGAAGGAAATTGCAACTGTCTTATGGCCCTACTGTGGACAGAATATCCAAAGGTCCCCCAACATCCTCGTTATAATGTAAGCAATTAGTGGATTTGTGTGCAGAACTAGAGCTGGTGGATGTCTGGAGGCAAATCTGCCTCACAAGTAGGGATTTTATTTTCTTCTTTAACCCGCAGAAATTGCACACGAGGGTTGATCTCTTCCCCATCCCTGCAACAATCCTAGATTCGGTGGCAACCTGCGCAATTAGGAATATTATCCCAACATACCTGCCCCAGAAGTGGGATAGAAGTCACATAAGATTATGTTGTATGCAGATGGTCTTATGTTTTTGTCAAATCCCGCAATTTCGGTAGCTCACGTGATGCAATGCATTAATTCCCTTGTCACTTTTTCTGGCTTTAAGATTACTTTTACAAAGTTGGAGGCCGTGCCTATGGGAGATATTGGGGAAATACCTGATGTTGAGGGCAAATCCTGGTTTCCTTTTAAATGATCACGGGGGGGGGGGGGAGTAGGGTGGGGAAGGACCCTATTTCGATATATTCATTACATGCGTCTTTGATCATTTATTTAACGTGAACTATGCCCATTTGTTTAACAAATTAAACAAGACCTTCAAAGATGGGAGGCAAATCCAATATCCTGGCTAGATCGCAAAGCTGTTCTTAAAATGAATGTCTTTCCTTATTTGCTATACCCCTTGTGAATGCTTCCTTTGATGTTTCCCAGACAATATTTAAGAGACTTTATGGCTGGTTTATCTGTTTATTTGGCACCATACGCGACTTTTTATCAAGCTAACCAGATTGCAACAACCCCACTGATTGTGGGGAGTAGATCGCCCAGATAAAAGCTATCAATTAAGATATTTTTATCCCATGTTATTGCCGGGACGCTGAGGACTCGGCATCAATACTGTGAGATATTGAAACCTCTCAGGCAAAGTGAACCCTGATTAGTCTGTTTTTCTTAGCTAAAGTGACAACATTAAGAAGTTATTGTCATAACCCAATAATTATCAATACTGTTAAACATGAATGACAATGCATCAAATTGAGGGCAGTAAAGCCAAAACCATGTTTCTTACCCCTATAATTGGTATCCTGGGTTGTCATCCTGGGATAATAGATTCCAGGTTTAAACTGTGGGCAGCAAGGGGTGTGCCTTGCTTGAGTGATTTAGAATTAGTGGAATCCCTACAGTGTGGATACAAGCCCTTGGGTCCAGCAAGTCCACTTCGACCTTTTGAAGAGTAGCCCATCCAGAACCATTCCCCTACCATCCTATATTTACCCTGACTAATGCCCAAACCTACACATCCCTGAACACTATGGGTAAATAATCAATGGCTAATTCATCTAACCTGCACATCTTTGGACTGTGGGAGGAAACCCACACAGACACGGCGAGAATGTTAACTCCACACAGTCAGTCACCCAAGACCAGAACTAAAGCCGAGACCCTCGTGCTGTGAGGCAGCAGCGCTAACCACTGAGCCACCACGTGTTATTTGATGGAGAAACAGTGATATCATTTGATCAAATAACTCGTACGTACGGACTACCTGTAGAAACTTCTTCTGTATTTTTTTCCAGATCAGATATTTGATTTTAAAAAAACACACTTTTAACAGGCTCTTACAGATCCGATAGAGGGAAGAGGTAGACTATTGCTCAGAATACACTCTCTGTCAGTACCCTTTATCATTAGTTGGAGAATATCCCCTCAGACAAGACTGTGCAGCTTTGTGATGTCTGCGAGAGAGAGTTCAGAACACTTCGGAGACATGGGAGGATATTTGTGAAAATGCTGAAAGGATTTTGATCTGTAATAGGACCCATTCCGTGCAGTTGAAAATTCTTCACAGTGTCTATCTGACCTAGATTGTCTCTCAAAATGCAAAGTGGGATTACCTTCAGCATGTTCTAAATGCAGAAAGACTATAGGCACTCTTACTCATTGCTTGTGGTCCTGTTGCAGGCTTCATCTATATTTGAGCACTGTGGTAGGTGTGATAGAGTGGGTATTGAGGACTGAATTGGAGATGGACCTAATTTCTGTTTTCCTGGTTCTGCCCAGGGTAGTTTTCACAGATGAACATGGGGAAAAATAAATATATTCTTACTTTCCGTACTTTCCATGTTAGGGAATATAGTCTGTTGGGTCGTCGTCAGCTCTTCATGGAGAATATCCTTTCGAGTTTATCACTGGTATGGTGCACCAAAAAACAAAGATTTATATGAGGCATTGCAGCCCTTTTTGTATTACGGCAATACAGGGTTATCGGCCACTCCAAGAAGGGTTTTTATATAACCATGATGCTATTGACTAATGAATCTAATATCCAGCGATGAAGAACCATGAACATAAATAAATGTATCAGTAATGCTCTTGATGAACGAGAGCTATCGTTTTGTTGTGCTGAGCTGTATTGTTTATTCATTATTTATTGTTTAGTTTTGGGTTCTTTCTGTCTGTGCAGTGTTTTAACTTATTTTGTAAGTACATGGAACTGGATGTAATTTTTCAGTTATTTGAGTTGTGTTGTTATTGACTTATTATAATATTAAAATCTCTTTTTCAATAAAATATTTTTGAAAAATAAAATGCTAACATTGATAGAATAGAGTCACAAAGTACTCTCATCAGAGAGACCACTCATGTTGGTTTCTCTGAGATCACACACACCTCGGGTGATGGGGTGAGGTTGAGAGAGCGTCCCTTTCATGGTAACCTCTGTAGGTGTGGGGGAACCGAGCCTGCACTGTTGGCCTCCCTCTGTATCACAAACCAGCCGTCTGTCCAACTGAATGGGAGAACTGTGTGACTTATACAGACAGAAACAGTCTCAGACAAAGGGTAAAAGAAACATTCATAACAAGTAAAGTGAACAATTCAGGTCATGGTCAAGATGACGGCTGAGGTAAAAAAACGGTCTCTGCTCGAAATTGTATTTTATAACAAGACGTGTTTTAGAAGCTGTCTTTGTTTTAATAACCATTAGGTGAGTCAAGTGAAATAACCAGAAATATTAAGTGTGATTGGATATCTATAACCATAAGATAAGTGTAGATTTTTGTTTGGTCTGGGTGAAGCATGCTGACAGTTGCAAGAAGGTAGTAAAGATGTATGGAATAAATGTTAGGTAGCCGTAACCATGGGGAAATGCCCTCAAACAGGCGCTTTGAAAAAAAATGGGGTAAAAGTGACAGAGTTTTGTTTGGCCAATGAGCAGAACCTCGGGGGTTGAATGACACAAAGTTCCCGTAACATGGAGCTGAGAAGACCATCAGTTCAGCGGGGACCTTATAAAATGCCAGAGCACGTTTGAAGGGCTGAATGGCCTCAGCATGGTTTGAATTTATGTGATTTGAAAAACGTACTTCTCTACTCCTTCCTCATATATTGTTACACACTGGGAAACTGCCATTTTCCTGAAACTGGGAATTATTTGGAACATTATCTGGAACATTCCATAATCCGCATTCTCCAAAATATTCCATGATTGTGTGGGATGTTTGCAAAGGCGAGAGATAGAAGAGAGTGAGAGAAGCGTTGCATGCAGTTATGAGAGTGGGGAACCATGAGTCATTTATCGGGGAAGGTGCGATCACAGATATACAGTGAGTGTTAGAGAGCAGAGAGAATACAGTGACACTTATCCTGAAAGAGCAGGGAAGGTTTATTGATATTTGTCCTTACTACTGGGCATATTCTTCAACACCTCAGATACTGCCCACTGAGCTGGGCGGATGAACTCAGACCATGATTGGTGGGTTTAGTGGTGTGGC